>NC_056731.1:614314990-614392490 GCF_019279795.1 Protopterus annectens | reverse complement strand
CAGTTCTCACCATAGCCATCAACTTCTTAGCACAAAACACCTGGACAAACCCAGTAATGAAGGAATACAGCCCTCAAACATATTCAGTGAATTCAGTTCTCGCCATAGCTGTCAACCTTAGCACAAAAAAAATGGACAAAGCTAATAATGAGGAAATACAGTCCCAAAAATAAGGACAAATTTCAAATATTCATCTCAGAAAATTGCTAGAATAAAAGGTTGTGTAAAAGGTTGTGTTACTATGCATTTTCTGAAGAATATGAAGTCTGAAATTCAATGTCAATTTTACTTCTGATGGAACAAAAACAATTTTCAGCAGAGGCCCAGGGAGAAATACTGCAGACACATGTCTTTGTAAATGGCAGGACACCAGAGCAAATCCACATAAACACAGGGATGAGATGCAGACTCCACACAGAAGGAACCCCAGCCAAGAATCAAACCAGAAAACCTATAGCTGCAAAGCAATAATGCTACCACTGTGCCATCAAATATGCAAGGAATTAAACATTCAGAAACCTGAAGTCTGAAATTCCAATGCCTGCCAATTTTATTTAACATTTGTTAATCAGGACAATCTGACTTGGAACAAAAAAAAACAATTTTCAGCAGAGGCCCAGGAAGAAATAGTGCAAATATGTCTTTGTAACATGGGAGGACACAAAAGCAAACCCACACAAACACAAGGAGAAGATGCAGACCCCACACAGAAGGCACCCCAGCCAAGAATCAAACCTGAAAATCCGCAGCTGTGAGGCAACAATGCTACCACTGCACCATCAAATATCAAGCATTGCACTATTTAGAAACCACAGATATTATGAGGAACAGATCAGATCACATTCACCTACCTGACCAAGCAAGCCCAGCGAATACCACATGTTTTGCCTTACTTTTGTTCCTTATTCTCCTATCTTGTTCCCCTATAGGACCATTCATTCCAATTCTTATCCTGGTGAGCTGAAAACTAGGGATCAGAGCTGTTGTCCTACATGGAGAGAGCAGATGTTTGCAGTGATTCTACAGGCCACTGTCTATTGATTTGAAAGTGCAGTGCAGTGTCTACAGCTTAAAGTCCAGTGAATTTGTTTGCTTCCACACAGCCTGATGCCTAACCTGACTAAAGCACACCTTGACTGCGCTTATACTTGTCAGTTTCTGTGTATATGAAGTGACCTTGTGGTTATTTCTAGACTAAGGATCTTAGTGAGATAAAGGAAGGTCCTTTCCTCTCCCAGCACCAAGAAGAGTGAACCAACACTGGCTTCTTGACCCCATCCTTCTCTAGTCAGCTGATCCAGTACCCAGAATGCTAACTAAACCGAGACAGCTATGATACTGTCAGTGCTTTATCATTCTGTAACAGTCTCTCAGCTTGTCTCCTCATCCCTGAAGTGTTTTCTATCCTTTTTTTGTTTGTTTACAGTTTTGCATTGAACTCAGTTTGCCAACATCATCGGTTGTCATGAATCATACAACAATGGTTAACTAAAGGCTCATGCTAATTAAATAAATAGTACAGAAACCAACACAGACATCAGAATAATGAATGTTATTAGAAACAATGTAAAGAAGCATCCTCTGCTATAGACTACTTATGATCCATATTTTTTTTAAATAATTGGTGATGGCATTATTGGAGAGGTATGCCAGTTTTCAAGAAAATGAGTAGTACTGAGGACTTTGAAAGTAAGTGACAGTTTCTGGCAGTTAATTATCTAGGTGTCAATTTCCAGGATTGCTTTTATGCTTTTAAAAATTTTACTCTGCAGACAGTTTTTGAGGGCAGATTGCTAAGTACAACTCTAGGGACACCATCTACAGAATGATATAAATTGAACAGATGCAGTTCAAATGCAGATAATAAAAATACTTCCATGCCTACATCAAAAGTCATATGAAAACAACATAAAAAGAGACTGAACAGTGTTAGTAAGGTAGGGCTTAAATGCTCTTGAAGAAAAGAAGTTAGAGGATATAAGAACAGCTTTTAAATAAACTGTTTAAAACAGTAAGCTGTTAATCAGTGGCAATGAACCACAAAAACAGAGAATGATGGCCAGAAGGGACTACAGGGCCAACTAGTCTGCTCATTTCTTTACTTACTGCATACGTTGCTACCTTACTTTTATTGCACCGACCCTGCCGTTTAGCTTACCCTTAGCTTACCCTTCCTACTTACTTGGTATACCTCTGCACCTTCACTCTGTTCTTCTTCTTCTAACTTCTTTCTTCTTCTACTTCTTTTCTTTCTTCAGTTCGTCTTCTTTCTTCAGTAAAATATAGGCCGCCCAAAAAAAAAAAATAAAAATCCAATGGCATTAATTTAAATCCATCCTGTGTGACTGACTCAGTCACGATCGAATCAATCCACAACTGACTTACTGACTGTTTGATTCTCACTCTTTTCCCAGCACATAAAGCCCAGGAAGAGAGCGACAACCAATCAGCAGCATTTAGCCTAGCAAGCACGTCATGTACATGCCTGCGGACGTCGCAGTCCGAGCCCCTTCCAATTCTATGCGGTTTGGAACCACATAGACTGCTGGGCATCACAACGATGCCTTAATCAGCCCACCGGGCTGCAATAAAAACAAAAACAAAAAAATCTTTATTTAAAACGGACCGCCGCAACCCGAGGCGGTTAAAGTGCACATGCGCGTACTTGCCGAGTCGCGGACTCAGAGACCAACAAAGTAATTTTTAAGTAAAGTTTAAACCAAAAAAATAATAGTGTGCTGTCACACAAAAAGGTACTTTTTCTTTTTTTTAGCTGAGGGGGCTGCAGTCTGGCAGTCCGATGCCACGAGCTGCCCCTGGTCACATCTGATACTGACATGTACGCCATCAGTTACTGACAGACATTATAAGATCATCATAGTGCAATACCACCCAAATTACAGTAATGATCCTGGGGAATACAGCAGAGATATGACCAATAAATGTGGACAGTCTGACACACTCTAGTCAGTCCAGAGGTATACACAGAACTCCTTAGTGCAAGACGTATGGACTAAGCTTGATAAAGTAGATGTTTACAGCCATGTAAATGGGAATATCACAAAAATACTGTAATAGATAAGCTCACACAGTTTATGCATTCACACACTCCTGTCTGTCCTGACACATATTAACCGAAGGAGCAGAGATCACAAGTCCACATACTACCCACTAGTTAGTGACATACATATGTACAGCATCACACTGCTTTGTCAGAAATACACAACAGTTATGGTGGCCCGGCAACAGTATATCTGACAAATATCTGGACATAACATCACACTAGTTAAATACACTGAGCTGCTAGGCATGTCACAAAGCACTGTGCAAACTACAGGCAGCCTGCCACAACACTGGCCTACATTTCTTAAGGGGGAATACACATGTACTTGCAAATATAGCAGGCTCTACAGGCATGTAACAGCACAGAGTAACAGACACCAGTGTGAAAGTGCATACCTACAATCAATCTGAACACAACTACAGTCACATATGATAACCCTAATTAATATTACAGTATATGGACTGTGTGGACAACACCATCCTCATATGTGCCACACACACACTAACCCTACATATACTGGGCCAATACTCAGTGTATTCCGATGCCTGAATGTGGTATGGGACATGTGTTGGTCTGGCTCTACAAACATGTACGCCGATAGGGTACCATACACTGGAGCAGCATGCAGCATCAGATAGAACAGGACCAAGAGCAATGACATCTACCACAGTCTGTACACATGCCAAGGTACATATTCACAATGCACACTCTGTCAACAATCACCATAAGTACACAGACCTCACTACTGTACACTCTACAACAGAATGTCCAGGTTTTGTCCTCAAATATAAGTCCTACTATACATAACTTGTATAACAGTCTATCTCACTGGCTTGTTATCAGGTATGATGTCTTACTACCTGCTATAATAACATTGCTCGCTTCGCTACAGGAAACCCCTACAGAACACACCACTGTCTCTACCTGAAACTACTAGGCTGGCCAGAATTCCAAAACTATCTTGCAACCCAACAACTCACTATTGCCCATAAAATTCTGTACCATCCAACAAACACCCCTATACTCTCTCAACTCATAATCCCCTACAATAATCTTAGCTCTCTCCGCTCCTCCAGTAAACTATTGGCTAATTCCACAAAATCAAATAACACTGCTGGCGACTCCCTTTTCACCAATTCAGTAGGTAGAAAATGGAATCTACTTCCTAGTAACATAACAACCATTGCATCATTATCTCTTTTCAAACTAAACATTAAACTTCACTTCCAAAACCACTGGCTGTGCACATGTAGTAAACCTGATTAATCCTTCCACTACTTAGACTCTACTTCATTACTATCTCCTATTTCATACTTTTCTATCATCCACCTGGCTTTCCTCCTCTTCTGCCACTTGTTTTCCTATTATTCCTTGCTTATAGACTGGCTTCTAGCTCTCTTTGCTTGCTAACTATCTTACTTGCTGTCCTTCCTACAACCTACCTCTTCTAATTACTCATATTCTTAGCTCTCTTTCTCACACTTCCTATCTTATTATTATCTCTCAAAGTATTTTATAACTTAATATGATGTCTTTGAGTTTAACTGTGTGTAGTAGTATTTATTTATTTATTTTTTTAGTTATCTTTATCAGACTTAGTATATTATAATTATATAAGTATTTTTTTTTTTGTGACTGTCACTATGTGAGTCAGTATTAAGCTCACTAGTAATAATGAGTAACTGTAGAATTGTTAGTTTCTGTCTTTTAAAACTTTCCTTAAACTCTAGTATGTTTGCCTTAATGTATTCTCTGTGGAGCTTTTCTCCCCGGGCCTCTACTGAAAATGGAAATATCTCCAGTTAGACTAGCCCGGTCAACAAATGTAAAATAAAAAATAAATAAATGTCAGTAAATAATGATGTACTGAACATATGCACCTCTTACTGTATGACATATGTACAAAGGTTGACAGACTTCACAAACACAGGGCCAATATTGACATGTTGCTGTGATAAACTCCCACATTTACTGTTGTAACAGGGTTTGTTGTGAAATATGTCTTATGAGAGATATGAAGTCAGTAACTCACATGGATGTCACCATGTACTGACTGCAATCATCAGAGTATGCTACTGCATTTCTAAATATAGGAAATGTGTGAGTAACATAACACATGTAAGACTCCAAACTCTGGCCAATATGCAGATAGCCCTACAGGTGAAAGTTTCCTCAACCATATAACACTGTCATGCCAGATATTATATCATGTAGAACAGCCATATCCACACAAACTCTGTTAAACCAACATTACTTCAAATGTAGAAGAGCAATACTTACATTCTGTACCCATGTCTGGAACATCTCCCTCCTGTTTGTTGGCCTGTTTCCACAGTGTATGTTGTAAGAGGTATATCCAACTACCCTCCGTGATGCTGTTTGCCAAACACCCACATGAATTCCTGCTCACAGTGAAGGAAAAGAGCCAATACCCACATGAAGTGCTTAGTTATAGGTTCATAGGTTCATAGGTAGGTACTAGGCTATCTGCCCAAGGGCATTTATAAGCATAGCCAGAGTGTGTCGGCTTTTGCTGCTGCATTGATTAATTAACTGATCCTCTGTCAAGCAGCCAATGAAGTGATCCCAGGGGTGTATTTTCTCTTACCCATCCACTCGTCAAGGTTTCTCTTGAAGAGTGTTAGTGAGGGGCTCTGCCTAATGTAGTTTGGAATTTTGTTCCAAAGCATGGGGAGTCTCTATGACAGGAATCTATCCCTCCAGCATGTTCTATTTATTTTTGTGGTGAGGTTTAGCTCACTAGAAAGTGTGGCTCGCAGTGACTTGGATTTCTTATGTGGAGCATTTCCATCAATTCTGAGTTGGACATGGCTTTGTAAGTCAGGCAGAGATTACTTCTGAGTAAGTGATATGCCACTGAGTACAGACGGAGTTTTTTTAGTCCTGCTGCATAGGACATATGTTTGAGGCCAGTAATCCTCTTGATGAGGTAGTGGTCTCTCCAGCTGTTGGAAGTGTCTTGTGAGGTACATCCCAAATGGGGCATTGTGCTCTATGATGGGTCTGATGAGTGATGAGTAGAGGGGCACTATAACATCTTTATTTCTAGATGTGAACCCTTTAGTAATTAGATGGGCCACGTAGGATTTCCTAACTACTTTGGGAATATGATTGTCAAAGGAGAGATTACTATCTACCTGGGTCCCCAGATCTCTTATTACCGCTTCTGTATTAAGGGGGCTGCTACCTAAGTGGTAATTTGTGTGTGTTTTTTTTTCCCAAATGGGATGACTATGCATGTTGTGGCATTTAGCTTGAGGCCATGACTTTGACACCAGGTGTCTGTCTCAGTAAGACCCTTTTGGAGTATGTCTGTGTCAGCCAGAGAGTCAATGATGGCTCCCAGTTTGCAGTCATTGGTGAACTTGGTTAGCCATATTTCTCCTGTGTTTGCCTGTACTTCTGAGAAGTATATGCCGAACAGTAGGGTTCCCAGGACCGAGCCTTGTGGGACAGCTCTTGTGACTGGTTTAGAGTTGGACCTGGAGCCCACTATTCTTACTGTGTGAGTTCTGTCTGTAAGCCAGTTGGCAACCCATCTCATGATGTAGGGGTTTATGTTCAGACTGTGAGTTTTTCCTGTAATACCCGAGTGCGGAATGGCATCAAAAGCCTTGGTGAGGTCAAGGTAAGCTGTGTGAACAGCCTTTCCCTCATCTATGGCCTTGGTGACTGTCTCAAAGAAGTCATCTAGGTTTAGTAGGCATGATCTGCCCTTAACAAAGCTGAACTTGGTCAGGTCAAGTGTTTGTAGGTTCCCAATGTCTTTCTTAATGAGTTCCATGATGATGTGCTCCATAGCCTTGCCGACTAGGCTAGTCAGGCTTATGGGGTGATAGTTACCAGGGTCAGTCTTGGCCCCTCCTTTGTGGAGTGGAACAACCATTGCTGTGTGCCATTCTATGGGCATGTAGGCTATGGAGAGGCTGAGGTTGAACAGTGTATTTAGGTGGGGGGTTAGTTCATTCTGTAGTTTGTGCAAGATGCAGCCTGGGACACCATCTGGCCCCATTGATGCAGTGTTTTTGGCCTTTGAAAGGTCTATTTTCACCTGTGTGTCTGTGATGTCCAGGACACTACACTTTTCTGGTATTGTTGTGGGCCCTTTTGGGGGTGAGAGGGGGGTGAGGTTTGCACTGAATCTATCTGCCAGGATTTTGGCAATATCAGTAGGTTCGGGATATTTTGTGTTATTTTGCACTAGTTCAGTGCATATCTGAGAGTTGCCACTTAGATTCTTAACATAGCTAAAGAAGGCTTTGTGGTTATCTTTTAAATCCTTGGCTATTTTTCTTTCTAAGTTAGCCTTGAATGATTTTATGAGGGACCATAGTTTCTTACTGCTACTGATCAGGGATGTCTTTCCTTCTTGGGATTTGCTTTTTTCTGAACTAGTTTCCTCCTTTTATTGTATAGCCTGTTTATGGTAGGGGTCCACCAGACTGGTTTCCTTCTCTTAGAGGAGTGAGTCTTGGTTTTGCTAGGGATGACATGATCCATGCATCCTTGTAGGTGCTCATAGAGTGCATTTGTAAAGGTTTCTGCATCTTGGGCATCGTTATCCTTTAGCATGGGGGCTGTGAAACTTACCGTCTTTGTCTTAAGTAAGGTGAAGTTTGCTTTAGAAAAGTTTTTTACTGTGGTTTCTTTAGTTGGGGGTGGTGGTGGGGTGTGGACATCCAGAGTGATTAGTTTATGGTCTGATCTAACAAGTGACGGGTTGACTCCAGTGTGGAACACCTGTCGCCCATGTTTGTAATGACCAGGTCCAATATGTTTTCACCTCTGGTAGGGGAGTTTACCAGCTGATCCAGGGCATTTGAGTTGATGAATTCCAGGAAGCGCTGGGCCTGGGAATTTGTACTCGAGTAGTTTTCCCAGTTAATGGTAGGGTAATTGAAATTGTCCAATATCAGGGTGATCAGTAGGACCTTCATGTTTTCCAGTGTCTCCAGAAAGGTGGACTGGTGGTCCTGGGTCATGGAGGGTGATCTGTAGCAGGCTACAATTTACATTGCAGATTTGCCCGATGTTAGTTGCACATGAATGATCTCAGAGGTATCATGCTGCACCACTAACCTGGAGGAGTAGGTATTCTTGATGAATATGGATACACTCCCTCCTTTTGTGTTTGGTACGAGTTTTAGCCTGGTAGTGCTGGGGTGCTCTCTGGAGCCTTGAACCAGATTTCAGTTACTGCAAAGATGTTGATGTTCTCCATACTGAGGAGTTATTCAAGCGCGTGCATTTTGAGATTTTAAACTTCTGGCATTGAGTAGCATAACCCTCAGTTTTTGTTAATTGTGCTGTTTACAGAGGTGGGTTTCACTTTTGAGCATTGCCTAAAAAAGGCACTATGGGGGCAGCAAGAGCCTTGGCCAGTATTTGAAAGCCTACTTGTGACAGGTACAAGCCATCTCTTGTGAAGCAACGTGGCTTGTCGAGCATGTAATCCCAGGCTGGCAGACACTGGATCCCCTTTGAATGACACCAGAAGCTTAGCCAATTGCTGAAATTGATCATTTATACTGAGGTATCATTCTTGGTGAGGGCAGGATGCTACTCAGTGTCAGGGTCATACCAGCCTGGGCTACATGATCAGAGAGCTCTTCCATGTCTCTTTTCATGTAGTCCAGGGAGGTGCATCTCAGGTCATTCACACCAACATGAACAATGACAGAGTCATATTTGTACTTGTTCTGGAGTGACCTGAGTGCTTGTGTTATGTGGCAGATTCTGGTTCCCGACAGGCAGCTATCAGTAACCTTCTGCTTGTCCAGCCTAGTGAGTGGGATGTCAGTGTGCTTGACTATAGAGACACCTATTACTAGTGTGTTAGGTATGTTATTTCTCCTTAAGGGCTGTGATTGTGCGGCACACTGATTTGTTGTTTTATGTGTTGTCTGGTTTGTGACAGGAGGTGCAGGTTGTTTGGGTGTCTGCTTTGGAGGTCTCTGATGTTTTTGCAGGTTTTTATTTAGAGCCTCCGAGTATGATTTTGTGTATTTATATGTATTTTTTGCCAGTGCTGGTTTAGTAGGTCTATGTGTGGCTGGAGGTGTGGTGCAAGTGTTCACCTTCTCCTCTTGACTGTCTGTTCCAGACTTGGGTGGAGACAGCTTAGTCTCCAGTTAGTCTATATAATTGCATCTCTTGCATATGTTAGTGTTTTGTGGTAAGAGGAAAGGGTTGTCTGTGTACATGAGACAGTTGTAACATTGCCTCAGGATACCCAGATTTACGAGCTGGACTGGAGAGTACACCTGAAACTGCCCTTTGGTCATGACTGAATAGTAGGGTGAGCTGCTTAGTTGCTTGTTTGGTGAGAGGTGAATAAAGAGCCTAGCCCTACTGGGCAATCAAGTATCAGGGTATATTAGTGCTTGCTATTAGGTCTGAGCAAGTGCTGGGCTGTAAGATGCTTTTTGAGTGCTTAGGTTGAGAGTTAGACTAGTTTCAAGGGAAAAACTGAAGAGGGGACTTAGTGGAACAGGGAATAATTTAACTCTAGCTAACCGGCACTGCCCAGCGCACAAAACCATGCAAATGCTGATTTTATAGCAGGGAAATGAAAGAGATATAAATTAGCCCAAAATGGCCAATAAACTACTAACTTCTGGGTTGGAACCACTCCTCCAGGGACAGATAGGCTGCTCAAAGCTCCCCTCTCTCACAGGTGAACAGAGAAACCTCCTTTTATCCAAGTAAGGTATGGGCAACTCAGAAACTTGTAGCACAGCCCTGAATTCAGCACTAGCCTGAAAATTGGACTATACTAGTTTAGAAAGGCGGGAAACAAGGAATTTTTCTGTTTTTTGTTTTTGTTTTTTTGAAAAGATAAGGCAAAAACAGTAAAAAATACACTTAAAACAGCTTTAAACGACTACAAATGATCAAAAAAGGCTATCACACTTTAGTGTGTAGCCTACAACAGTTAAATTATTTAAACAAAAAAACGACTTTTTAAAAGTGCAGGCAGTCAAATAAGTACAATATGTGAAAAAAAAACAAGCTTTTGAATCACAATAAATGCTGGAAAATTGGTGTTTGGGTGGAAAACAGTTAAGTACAGCAAGAAAGTACAGAAAACTGATACTTAATCACTCCAAAGTCTCTCTTCTAAGCTAGAAGGCTTGTATCAGTTTAAGGCTTTCTAGTGCTTCCCAGTAGGTTAGTTACAGGAAAGGTGGGAAACAAGCACATATGTGGTCTTTTATACCAGAAAGATGAAAGAGATGGACAAACTGTCCAAATGATCAATAAACTACAATTTCTGGGCTAAGAATCACTCCTCTTGTGGTAGACAGGCTACCTAGTGCTTATTACTCCCAATGATAAGCTAGAAGGCTTTCCTCCAACACAGAAAGGCTTGCGGGGCTCAGAAGCTTACCAACAGTCCTGGATATAGCAACTCTGTATTTGGACTAGGCTAGTTACAGGAAAGGAGGGAAACAAGTGCAAGTGTGGCTTTTAAACCAGAAAGTTGAAAGAGATGGAAAAAACTGCCCAAAAGGCCAATAGCTACAATTTCTGGGCCAGGAACCAGTCCTTTTGTGGTAGATAGGCTACCTAATCTTTACCACTCCCACTGATAAGCTGGAAGGCTTCCCTCCAACACAGAAAGGCTTGGGGGGGCTCAGAAGCTTACTAACAATCCTGGATACAGCAAATCTGTAACCGGACTAGGCTAGTTATAGGAAAGGTGGGAAATAGGTGCAAGAGCGGCTTTCAAACCAGAAAGTTGAAAGAGATGGAAATGAATTACTCAAACAGCCAATAACTACAATTTCTGGGCCAGGGACCATTTATCTTTTGGTAGATAGGCTACCTAATGCTCATCACGCCCAGTGATAAGCTAGAAGGCTTTGCCTCCAACATGGAAAGACTTGGGGGCTCAGAAGCTTACAAAGAGTCCTGGATATACAAATCTGTACCTGGACTACACTAGTTACAGGAAAGGCAGGGGGCCAAACGCAAACATGGGCTTTTAAACCAGAAAGTAGAAAGAGATGGAAAAACTGCCCAAATGGCCAATGAACTACAATTTCTGGGCCAAAGCCCACTCTTCCCATGGTAGATATGCTACCTAGTGCTTACCACTCCCACTGATAAGCTAGAAGGCAACACAGAAAGGCTTGGGGGGGCTCAGAAGCTTACCAACAGTCCTGGATAAAGCAAGTCTGTATCTGGACTAGACTAGTTACAGGGAAGGCAGGAAACAAGCTTAGAATTTTTTTTTTTACAGAAAAGCAGCTAAAACAGCAGTAAATACTATTCAAATTGCACTGCAGGCTAGCACACTTGAGTGTGCAGCAATATTATGGCAAATACAGTTTAAATAAATGCAATTAAATTAACAAATGGCTAAAAAAAGTGCAGAAGGCAGTAAATTAGAAGACTACTAACAAGCAGTAAAATATTCAGAGTAAGAGTGACTGAACATATAGCATGCAGAGCAGCAACTAAGACAGTTGCAGTAAGAGCAGCTGAATAAAATACGTATATATTTTATTTATTTAGTTTTTTTTTGTTTTTTGTTTTTTTTTTTTGAGGGAGGGAGGGAGGGAGGGAACACGAGCAGGATTAAGCGGCTAAAGGGGTTGTCCTTCCCAAATGCTGTCTTTGTTTACAGTAGGATTGCCTGAAATCAGAATATGACCTCACTGCACTCAGTTGAGTGAGCAAATGAGATGGGCCCAAAAGGTGTATCCAAGTACAAATTTACAAGAGAGGCAGGCAATTTCAAAGTCACCAACATTAACACCAGAACAAGAACAGGGAGGGTGGGTAGGGAACTAACTGTAGAGACACAGCCATAACTTTCAGTTGCGTTAATATTCAGTGAGAAACACACATAAATAAATTAACTGCAGAACTATATAAAAAAGAGCAGATAAAAGTGTACTTAAATTCACTTATATGTCCAGTTGATTTCAGATAGATCTTAGTCGGAGCACAGCTCAGATAATAAGCAGAAATAACCCAAAATGTACCACTTATATAAAGCAGGACAGGATATCAGTGATGAGGTGAAACTATCCCCCACTGCTATCAATGGCTACACAGAAATTCTAACAAGTACTCTGTAGAGACACAGCCACAACTTTCACTTGAGTTAATATCCAGTGAGAAACAGAAATAACTAAATTAACTGCAGAACTATATGAAAAAGAGATAAAAGTGTACTTAAGTTCAATTATATGTCCAGCTGATTTCAGGTAGATCATAGCCGAAGCAAAGCTCAGATAATAAGCAGAAATAACCCAAAATGTACCACTTATATAAGGCAGGACAGGATATCAGTGATGAGGTGAAACTACCCCCACTGCTATCAATGGCTACACAGAAATTTTAACAAGTACTCTGTAGAGACACAGCCACAACTTTCAGTTGAGTTAATATTCAGTGAGTAACACAAATAAATAAATTAACTGCAGATCTGTTTGAAAAAGAGCAGATAAAAGTGTACTTAAGTTCACCTATACGTTCAGTTGATTTCAGGTAGATCTTAGCTGGAGCAAAGCTCAGATAATAAGCAGAAATAGCCCAAAATGTACCACTTATTTAAGGCAGGACAGAATATCAGTGTTGAGGTGAAACTACCCCCACTGCTATCAATGGCTGTACCAAAATTCTAACAAGTACTCTGTAAAGACACAGCCACAACTTTCAGTTGAGTTAATATTCAGTGAGAAACACAAATAAATAAATTGCAGAACTATATGAAAAATAGCAGATAAAAGTGTACTTAAATTCATTTATGCATCCAGTTGATTGCAGGTAGATCTTAGCCAGAGCAAAGGTCAGATAATAAGCAGAAATAACCCAAAATGTATTACAGGATATCAGTGATGAGGTGAAACTACCCCCCACTGCTATCAATGGCTACACAGAAATTCTAACAAGTAATCTGTAGAGACACAGCCGCAAATTTCAGTTGAGTTAATATTCAGTGAGAAACACAAATAAATAAATTAACTGAAGAACTATATGAAAAAGAGCAGATAAAAGTGTACTTACATTCACTTATACGTCCAGTTGATTTCGGGTAGATCTTAGCCAGAGCAAAGCTCAGATAATAAGCAGAAATAACCAAAAATGTACCACTTATATAAAGCAGAACAGGATATCAATGATGAGGTGAAACTACCCCCACTACTATCAATGGTTACACAGACATTCTAATAAGTACTCTGTAGAGACACAGCCACAACTTTCAGTTGTGTTAATATTCATTGAGAAACACAAATAAATAAATTAACTGCAGATCTAAATGAAAAAGAGCAGATAAAAGTTTACTTAAATTGACTTATACATACAGTTGATTTCAGGTAGATCTTAGCCTGAGCAAAGCTCAGATAATAAGCAGAAATAACCCAAAATGTACCACTTATATAAGGCAAGACAGGATATAAGTGATGAGGTGAAACTACCCCCACTGCTATCAATGGCTACACAGAAATTCTAACAAGTACTCTGTAGAGACACTGCCACAACTTTCAGCTGAGTTAATATTCAGTGAGAAACACAAATAAATAAATTAACTGCAGAACTATATGAAAAATAGCAGATAAAATTGTACTTAAATTCACTTATACGTCCAGTTGATTTCAGGTAGATCTTAGCTGGAGCAAAGCTCAGATAATAAGCAGAAATAACCCAAAATTTACCACTTGTATAAGGCAGGAGTCATATAGGAGTGTGTTTCCATGCAACTGGCTATAGGAATGATACCACAGCTGTTCTACATGCAATTACAATTGGGGACTGCAATTTGTTCACATGCCATCAGCTGATCATGAGCATCACTTACAAACCTCAAGCTGCTGCCTAAGCAAAGCAGATGTACTTATTTACATCCACCAGAAAGGATGTGAGAGAGAGATAGAGACAGAGTAAGAAACGTAGGGAGTAGCAGAGTATGAGCCAAGCTTGTTTGTATATGATCCTTAGCTGGAGAGTGGTATCTGGGCATTATGATGGTTGCCTATATTGTTTACTAATCCATAATGTCACATGATAATTGCACATGGCTGTACACATTTACAGTGTTTGGAAAATGTTGGCCTTGTAACGTTGACAATAAGTCATGTAGCTCCTCAATATAATGTTGTAGCAAAACACATACTGCAGTGGATCGTGTCATTACACAATCATCCCAACAGCCACACAGGGCACTGATGATACACACACAAACATACTTTTACTAGTACTGAATTTCAAACCCCTACCTGTGTATGTATCGTTATTACATTGTTATGCAGTTATTGCACATGCACAGAGCTTACATGTTGAAGAGCTATCCAAAGGTATCTTTGAAGGTGAGTGACATCAGCAACATTGATAAAGGAGGGATAAGGGAAGTGTAGTACATGTGACTGTCCACAAAAGCAGGTGTCAAGGATGACACACCCACACTCTCTCAGGGCAGTACACATAATAACATGGTCAGGAAGGGAACTCCTACCTAACTCGTTTGTTACACTATAGCATCACACAGTTATTGCATGCACCACAGAGCTTATAGGAATGATCCTTGTCCAAAGGGGTATTTCAAGGTGACTGGCATCAGCAGGCTTGCTAAACTAGGGCAATGAGGAGTGCAGTGTGTGTGTGGGCCATAAACTATTCCTCTGGAAACACACACACACACACAACACTCACTCACACACAGCTTTACATTTGACAGGACTGGGCATATACTGGTAGATGAATAATGAATTGCACTGTCATGTTACACAGTTATCACAAGCACCACATACACTATAGTGCTTAGGGCTACCAGATGCAAATGTCTACAGTGATAGACATCAGCACATCATGTGATATTGGCCAATTGGGCGTGTGGTGGGTGGGACAGGCCTCATGATGGGAAGCTCTTTGTCACTGTCTGTCTCTCTCTTTCCTACATCTCTGTCTCTGTATGTTTGACCTGTTATAGTGTGTTGTCCTTCGATATATGTGTGTATTCCTATCTGATGTGTGTGCAAAGCATGAATAGTGTGCAATGTGGTGTGTGTGCACAGAAACCTGCGACTGATAGATATGTATAGTCCACTGTTGTTGTCAGACATGGGATTCATTTCTGTTAAGTGTGGGACATGCCCAGTATGACCCTTCTGTATTTTGTTGTCAGACATGGCCTTCGTTTCTCTAAATGTGGGAGCATGCCCAGTATGACCTTCTGTACTGAATGTGTGAATCCATTACAGGTTGATTGTACTCCAGTGCAGGCATTTGTGTTCTACACCTACAGCTAGCAACCTGTTTCTGCAGGATATCTGTAGATAGGTTGACAATATGGAGTCACAATTGGCAAATGATAGTGGGATACTGTAACTAATTGTGTCTGTGCTGCTTGTGCTACATGGTTTTGGTGTTAGCAGAGATATTCAGACATTTGTACTGTTTTACACTGTGAGGTATTATGTCACTAACTACTGACAGATATACTTATTTGCTCACAGTAATTTCCTGGGAAATACAGGATGAATGAAGCTGTGTCCAGTATTGTGGTGTACAGCCTACATATTCTTGCACACTCATGCCATTCTGGAGGGGGAGCTGCAGACACTTGCTGATGGGTCTGTGTAATGGTCCAGCACCTTGGTACTGTGGTGGCTTGGGATCCCCTGCTTGTACATCTATCGACATGACAGAATGGCCATATCCTGCTGTGACCCCACCTCTCAGCTGTGCAGATTCACGCATGTTAGCCAGAGGCAGGGCTCATATATCTGCTCAGTTCCCCTTCACATTGTGGTTTATGAGCAGGTTTATAGCCACCCATTACTGGGTTTGCAGGCATGGATAGTATGGCACACATCAGAGTTTCAGACTTTACACACTCCATGGCATCCATGCTTCTACACCCCCCCGTTATTCTATCCCTAACATTATGCGAGCGATATCTGATAAGTATCCCTATATTTATCCCTTCATCCCAGCGGTATTTAGGGGTTGGTCCACAGTTCATACAGTAAGTAATGGTGGTCATGCTACTGGGATTTGTCGACATGGCTTTGCATTTGTATTCTGTGGACTGTGTTATGTTATTTGGGACTCCATGAGATAACATACATTGGCAGTATGGGTGAGACACAGGCTTTTGACAGAGGACTGTATGGTATTTGGTAGTGATGCAGGCCATCTGTTGCAGGCCAGTGCATTCTGTCATTCCTACAGTCCCAGACTGAAAGGCACAGGATACCCCCTGGGGTAACAGGGTAGATGTGCGAGGTGTTAATGGCAATATTTCCTGTCCTTATTAACCCATTGGTGTGGATGCTGGCAGGGTGCTGCTTGCAGCTAGGGACACACCTGCATGGGACACCTCTTCAGCATGCTGCATTCTGTGGATATTCCCATACAGAAGTGGGGGTCATACTGTACTCACTCCCAACAGCAGGGGTATGACCTGTGATCAACCTGTGGCTGATGGTGGGGTGAGCTGAGTGCATGTGGGCTATGGAAGCTTCTTGCAGCTGGCTCACATATATACCTGGGACATTCCCCTTATGCTGGCTTGTGCGGGGACATAAGCAGTTTCTCATTACTTCATAACTGTGCATTTTGTGTTCTGCCAGTGATTGGCCAGACTACATCAGTATTCCACACTGCACAGACAACTAATGTGCTGCTAACCTGTATGTACAGTTCCAAAGGTGTGTGCATTTGACAGTTACATTTTATATACTCTGTCTAGGGTATTTCCACCTGTGTACTGTGTGTATGTCTGGGCCTACATTCATGGCATGTCCATCTTTCAGATGGTGACAGATATTACATCCAAACAATGAGTATGGATGACTGCTGGATTGGGTCTTGCTGGGATGCATTGTGTCTGTCAGAACATGGCCCTGTCATCAACAGTACTGGACATAGACCACCGAAACACAACCCTTCATGCCTACATGATGACCATTTCCACACATTATACAACACAAAACAACTTAACACACAAGAGCCCTGTATATTGTACATGTGCAACAATCTATCCTGCTAATTTGGCCAGCTCAGGTAATCTGTGCTCCACTGTTATTAAACCCACACATACATTTTACTACATTTCTACATAGGATTGTGGGGGGGGGCACACCTGACAACTGTAAACATTTGCTATGACTGCACAGGTATTTCAGGTACTCTGTTGGCTTCCATTTCATTTTGTATTCTAACCTACATGCAGACTGGAGGCATATCAGTGGAGTACAGATCTTAGGTTTTGTTGACCTACATTTCAGTTTCAGACTTCTTACCCTTCAGAACTAACATCCAACTGCCTGACCTGTTGTAGTCTGTCTGTGTAGGTCTGCAGGGGGCTGTTCTCTGTTGCCATCAACTGGAGGCCTTAGCATAGCCTTTCTTTGTGGTCATCTACACCTGTCCTGCTGGCTGAGACTGTTGCTGGGTATGTGAGCCTCACTGCCATGCATTTATGTGTCCTATGGACACACATTTGGCCCATCACATGTCCTGCAGTGGGATTTGTCACCTTGTCTAGTACTTCCTACTTTGTTGACACCAGTATTTGTTATGGATTTCATGCTGCCCATATAGGTGTCTACTGTATGCTGCCAGCCCAGTCAGCCACCCGATTACCTTGCATGCTCAGATGCATACCATAGATACAAGTAAAAGAACATACTACTCTATTCAGCAATTGATAAGGAGAGTGACTTACCTTGTGGCTATGCCAGTACTGAGGATGGTGCTAGAGGGCTGACTATGTCAGATGCACATAGTACACTTCCTATACATGGTAAAGAACAGGTAGTGTCATGTTTGGCATCCCTTTTACTGTATGTGTGAGTCAGAGAGAGGTATCATTCCCTGGGTACCTACTGTGGCAGTGTATGTGCTAGGTGTTGCCTCTTTGCCAAAGCCTGGGCATACTGGGCATGCCTCCTTCTGCCTACAGGGCCAGGCTCAGGTTGTTCCTCCTCCGAGTCACTCTGTGCCTGTGATGGCCTTGGCAATGGTGGGGGGCTGTGTGGCCCTGTCCCGTGCTGTTCATGCTGCAGCTGTTTCCACAGGATCATATTGTGTAGCATGGCACATACAATGTGAATTTGTGTACATTTAGCTGAAGAGTACTGCAAGGTTCCATCAGATATGACCAGCCACCGGAACCGTGACTTGAGCATCCCAAACACATACTCGATTATGATTCTGGTTTGTGCGTGTGCCTCATTATGGAGTTTTTGTTTAGATGTGTGTGCATTTCTGATGGGTGTGATCAACCATGGCTCCAGTGCATAACCAGCATCCCCCACTAGGTGGCCATATGGGATGTCCCCAGTGGCAAATCTCTGGTACAGCTCCGTCAAATGCCAGATGTGGGAGTCGTAATAGCTTCCAGGGCTGCCAGCACACACATTCAAGATAATTCCCTGGGCATCACACACAACCTAGCAGTTGATGGAGGGAAGCCCTTGCGGTTTATTTAGATGCAACCCTGCTCACTGGGTGGTGCCTTGATGTGTATGTGTGTGCAGTCTATAGCACCCACTACCTCAGGGTATGCTGCTATTTGGTGGAAGAGATGCATATTGCTGGTCAATGACTCATGGGTGTTGTGGAAATATAAGTGCTCACCAGCATGTGCTGACATGGCATCCAGGAACTGGTGGAGTACCCTGCATGCTGATGCCTGTGAGATCCCCATGAGATCCCCAGTTGGTCTTAGGAAGGTACCTGTGGCTA
Organism: Protopterus annectens; assembly: GCF_019279795.1. Lineage (NCBI taxonomy): Eukaryota > Metazoa > Chordata > Ceratodontiformes > Protopteridae > Protopterus > Protopterus annectens. The sequence goes on along the minus strand of NC_056731.1, from coordinate 614,373,700 downwards.
GTATTCTTAAGCCTACAGATACCTTGGTATCCACTGGTATGGGTTCCCCTCTGTTGGTTCTGTGTGTGAGGCGTGGCTGACACAGCTCAACAATTTACTGTAGGAGGTCCCTGTCCACCTTATAACACTCCACTATCTCCAGCTCATGTAGCCCCTGGTAGTTTACCCTGGGTCTATACACTCTTCTCATTTTCCTCACTGTGGGTTGGTCATCAGCATTCTCATCCTCACCACCCTCTTACTCTTCCACATATTGATTTATAAGAGTGACAGCAGCCCCTATCATTTTGTGGTTTTGTTAGGTAAAATTTCCCCGTTTGTGTATACTGGTGGTGTAGAGTTTGTGGGAAATACCAGAGTGAAAGGTGTTTGCATAGTTTATAGTAGTGTGCTGGACTGGGCTGCTGCCTGTGTAATTGGCTGATTCTGATACATTTCACCTGCCAGCTATGTTAGTTCTCTTTGATTACCTCCCTAATGCAGTTTTCCCTTCCCATTGCCTTCCTGTTTAAGCCCCGAGGTATGCTGCACATACCCAGTGCTCAAATGTGAATGGAGCTGCTATTTTCTGGTGTGGGGCTTGTTTAAAACCCATTTAGGCAATCCCTGGGATTCAGCAAACTCTGCATGGCATGCAGGAATAGTGCAAGAGCTGCTGCATGCAATATGGCCGATGAGCGATCCAGGAATAAGCTCCTGGGACGTGCACAAGCTCTCCTACACTATTCCTGCATGGTAACAGCTCCTGTATGCTAATTACCCCATTTGCATGTGAAAACCATGCAAATGAGGTGAATTAGTGATCCAGGAAGCAGGCAGGCATCTGTAAAGGAATAGTGTAACCTGCAGAAATGTATTTGGTTACTAACTGAATACATTTCTGCAAATTACAAAATGGAGGCATGACAGCTCCAAAGAAAGTATGTATTCAATGTAGTAGGCATGCCAATGGCCAAATATATGGCCATTGGCATAGGAAGTAGTTGCAAAATTATAAAAAAATTACTTTTATTTTTTTTTTTTGTGCTGTTTAAGTGTAGGGCAGGGTGCACAAACGGGATTGGCCCGAAAATAAGAAAAAAAGTTGGAAATAAGCTTTTAAACTTAAATCAGCATTTTGTCATGATAGTCAATGGCATGCTTAAGACAACAATACCAGGGAATAGTGGTTGCTAAGGGGGAAGGCTCAGTGTGAGTGTGTTAACTGTGAATTAGCATTCTGTTTTATGAAATTGAGGGGATTGATACTGAATCACAGAATTCCTCTCAGTGTTAGCTTGCACCAAGCAACACCATGGTATAAGTATGAGAGGTAAATGGACCTCATAAGTGGGAGTGTCATGCATGCTGTAAGCTTATTGGATCTCTGTGGCCCGTGTTTGTCTTTAGCTAAGCACAGCTATGGAAGGGGGTGTGTCTGAGGCTGCTTAGCAATGTTTACATTACCTAAACAGGCATGTGCACCATGCACCGGGTCTTAAACAAACAAACAAACAAAAAAAGAAACAAACACAAAAAAAAAAAAAAAACCCACAGGAAATAGCAGCTCTGTTCACATCTGAGCACTGGGTATGTGCGTTGTGCCTCAGGGCTTGAACGAGAAGGCAATGGGAAGGGAAAACAGCAGTAGGAATGCAATCTTGGAGAATTAACATAGCTGGCAGGTGAAATGTATCAGAATCAGCCAATTACACAGGCAGCAGCCCAGCACACTACTATAAACTATGCAAACACCTTTCACTCTGGTTTTTTCCATAAACTCTACAGCACCGGTGTGCACAAATAGGGAAATTTTGCCTGACAAAACTAACAAAATGTTTGGGGCTACTGTTGCTCTCATACATCAATATGTGGAAGAGACTGAGGGTGGTGAGGATGTGAATGCTGATGACCAACCCACAGTGAGGAGAAGGAGAAGAGTGTACAGACCCAGGGTAACCTACCAGGGGCTACATGAGCTGAAGATAGTGGAACACTAAAGGGTGGACAGGGACATTTTACAGCAAATTGTTGAGCTGTGCCAGCCACGCCTCACACACAGAACCAACAGAGGGGAACCCATCCCAGTGGATACCAAGGTGTGCATAGGCTTAAGAATACTAGCCACAGGTACCTTCCAAAGGCCAACTGGGGATATCATGGGGATCTCGCAGGCATCAGCATCCAGGGTACTCCACCAGTTCCTGGATGCCATGTCAGCACATGCCAGTGAGCAGATATATTTCCTCAACACCTGTGAGTCACTGGCCAGCAATATGCATCTCTTCCACCAAAAAGAAGAATGCCCTGAGGTAGTGGGTGCTATAGACTGCACGCACATACACATCAAAGCACCACCCAGCAAGCAAGTAGGGTCTACATAAACTGCAAGGGCATCACTTCCATCAACTGCCAGGTCATGTGTGATGCCCAGGGCATTATTCTGAATGTGTGTGCTGGCAGCCATGGAAGCTATCATGACTCCCACATCTGGCATATGACACAGCTGTACCAGACATTTGCCAGTGTGAACATCCCATATGGCCACCTAGTAGGGGACACTGGTTATGCACCATGGCTGATGACACCCATCAGAAATGTACACGCACCTGAACAAGAACTCCAAAATGAGGAACACGCACAAACCAGAATCATAATAGAGAGTGTGTTGTGGATGCTCAAGTCACGGTTCCACTGCTTGGACATATCCGGTGGAGCCTTGCCATACTCTCCAGCTACATGTACACAAATGTTCATTGTATGTGCCATGTTACAGAATACGATCCTGCAGAAACAGCTGCAGCAGGAACAGCACAGGGCAAGGCCAAGCAGCCTCCCACCATTGCCAAGGCCATCACTAGCACAGAGGGACTCAGAGGATGAAATATGTTTGAATATCTCTGCTAACACCAACCATGTAACACAAGCAGCACAGACACAATAGTTACAGTATCCCACTATCGGTCGCCCATTGTGACTCCATATTGTCAACCTGTCTACAGATATCCTGCAGAAACAGGTTGCTAGCTGTAGGTGTAGAACACCAAACCGGGGACTGGAGTACAACCTACCTGGAATGGATTCACACACTCAATACAGAAGGTCATGCTGGGTATGCTCCTACACTTAGAGAATTGAAGTCCATGTCTGACAACACAATGGACTATGCATATCTGTCAGTCGCAGATGTATGTGCACACACACCACATTGTACACCATTCATGCTTTGCGCACACATTGAATAGGAATACTCACACATATCCAAGGTCAACACACTATAATATGTCAAACATACACACACACAGATGTGGGGAAGAGAGAGACAGACAGTGACAGAGGGATTGCCATCATGAGGCTTGTCCCACCCACCACACATCCAATTGGTCAATTTCACATAGTGTGCTGATGTCAATCACTGTAGACATTGCTTTTGGTAGCCCTCACCCCTATAGTGTCTGCGGTGCTCGTGATAACTGTGTAACACAATAGCACAAATCAGTATTCATCTAGCATCTGTATACCCAGTCCTGCCAAATGGAAAGTTGTGTGTGACTGAGTGTGTGTGTGTGTGCATGTGTGTGTTTCCATAGGAATGGTTTATGGTTCATTCACATACACTGCACTTCCCATTGCCCATGTTAGCACTCCTGCTGATGTCAGTCACCTTGAAATAAACCTCTGGCTAAATTTCAGTCCTGTAAATTGCGTGGCACTTGTGATATGTGTGCAATCCTGTAGTGTAGAAAACTAGTTAGGTAGGAGTTCTAATCCTAGACATGGCAACTGTGAAACTCTGTGTGTGGATATGAATGATTTTGAGGCCATTCACAGTCACTACACCTCTCATTGTCCTACTTTAGCATGCCTGATGATGTCAGTCACGTTGAAATAACCCTTTGGACAAGCACCAGCCCCATACGCTCCATAGTGCTTGCGATAACTGTGTAATGCTGTAGTGTAGCAAACTAGTTAGGTAGGAATTTTAATCCCAGGCATGCAACTGTGAAACTCATGTGTGTGTGTGTGTGTGTGTGTGTGTGTGTGTTTGTGTGTGTGGAGATGAATGAATTTGAGGCCGTTCACAGTCACTACACCTCCCATTGCCCTACTTTGCCAGCCCCATAAGCTCTGTGGTGCTTGTGATAACTGTGTAATGCTATAATGTACCATACTAGTTAGGTAGGAGTTCTCATCCTAGAGATGGTAAATGAAACTGTGTATGTTTATGTGAGAGAGTGTGCGTGTGTCTTTGATGATACCTGATTTTATGGACACTGACACTTACTACTCTACCCTTACCCCTCCTTTAGCACTGTTGCTGATGTTAGTCACCTTCAAAGATACATGTGGAGAGCTTTCTCCACCATATAAGCTCCCTGGTGCTTGCCATAACTGTGTAATACTGTAGTGTAGCATACCTAGTTAGGTAGGAATTCTAATCCCAGAGATGGAAACTGTTTGTGTTTCAGAGAGTGTCTGTGTCTTTGAGGTTGTCTGATTTTATGGACATTGACACTTACTACTCTCCCCTTACCGCTCCTTTAGCACTGCTGATGATGTTAGCCACCTTCAAAGATACCTTGGCATAGGTCTCCAACATGTAAGCTGCATGGTGCATGCCATAAATGTGGAATGGTGTAGTAGCAGTAACTACATAGGTATGGGTTTGAATCTAACCTGTGGCAAGTGTTTGTGTGTGTACATATGTATGTCTGTACCTCAAAGCTGTTGGCCCAGTACACATCTCAGAGCCTAACCTTAGCAGTCCTGCAGATATCATCCACCTTAGAAGCACCTGTTGCCAACCCTGGACCATGTAAGGTCAGTGGTGCATGTGGTAAATGCGTAACAATGTTCCATAAAGATTGCTCAATAGTGTCTTGAACCTCACCCCTGGCGAATGTAAATGTGTGTGTAGGGTAAACATTTTTTTTGGGATCTCTCACCCACTACATCACCCAATGCCAGTTTTTACAAGGGCTGGTGATGTTCCTCACCTTAGAAGTACCTTGAGACAACATCCATCCTATAAGCTCTGTGATGCATGCAATAAATGCGGTACACTATAGTAGCAATACATAGCTAGGTAGGGGTTTGAATCTCAGTACTGGCAGGTGTGTTTGTGTGTGTGTGTGTGTGTGTGTGTGTGTGTGTGTGTGTGTGTGTGTGTGTGTGTGTGTGTGTGTGTGTGAGAGTGTGTGTGTGTATCTGTCATCAGCATCCTCTGTGGAGGTTGCTGTGATGGTGTAATAACAAGATCCATTGTGAGGTGGGTTTTGCTAAATTATTTTGTTGAGGACCTAGTATATGTCACAATGTCCACCTTACAAGGACAATAGATGACAAACACTGCAGAGGTTGGTGTAGACAATCCATAAACCTACATGTGAAATTATGGATTGGTGAACAATATAAGCAACCCTTCTATGACTCAGAGAAACCCTCCACCCACGACTCATACACAAACACACTTGGCTAGGCAACAACCACTATATTGGTAGTTCCCTGCATATTGCCTCACAGATAGTAACCGTGGTGTGATTGCAGTGGACTACATGCCTGTTGACCAGAACAGTGCCACTGACATCAGAAAGTACTTTGATGTGTTACATCTCCTGACTGAGTGTGTGTTATCCAGCAAGTAAAAAGACATGACACCCTGCTCCATCCTCACAGTAGGCAAATAAATGTATACAGTGGCACTTTTGCTATGTTCCCCACTGGACGCCTGCAACAACTGTAGAGTCTGCAAATGTAACTCACAAAGGGAATACAATGTCTTATACACATGCCCTGTATGGACAGACTCCACTAACTCCACTGAATATCTGTATCATGCTGTCATTGTAGGTGCAAGCACGACTTCAATTACATACCCAGGTCTCACCAAATGAGGTCAGGAATGCTACATCAGAAGATAACAATCTGTCCACACAACATGTTCCAGAGACCTCAAGTACACTTCCACATGTCAAAGAACATGCATGTGGGACATGTGCACAACCCAGACACTGTCCATGTTATGGAATATAGATGACATATATGGGAAGCAGTGCACATCACTGACCACCCACAATAATAACCCATATGAGTGGATGGTGAATAGAATACCCACCCCTGGGGATCACTCCAGGGACTACACCCCTGAGCTACACTGGGGATTAGCGTCATGTGGCCTGATATCAAGGTATTCCCTTTGCCTAGCCTTGTATAGCCTTCAGGTCCATTCACCTACTACACACCTGTGAAGCAATGAACCTATACATCTCAGTACTGGCAAATGTGTGTGTGTGTGTGTGTGTGTGTGTGTGTGTGTGCGTGCGTGTGGAGATGAATGATTTTGAAGACATTCACACTCACTACACCTCCCATTGCCCTACTTTAGCACACCTGCTGATGTCATTCACCTTGAAATAATCCTTTGGCCATGTTTCAACCTCATAAGCTCTGTGGTGCTTGCAATAATTGAGTAATACTATAGTATAGCAAACTAGTTAGGTAGGAATCCTGATCCTGCCAACTGTCATAATGTGTGTGTTTTTGTGAGAGAGTGTGAGTCTTTGTTGACACCTGATTTTCTAGACATTCACATTTACTACACTTCCCTTACCCCTCCTTTAACACTGCAGCTGATGTCCCTCACCTTCAAAGATACCTTTGGACAGCTCTCCAACATGTAAGCTCTGTGGCACATATAATAACTGCATAATGCTGTAATAGCAATACATATTCAGGTAGGGGTTTGAAATTCAGTACTGGTAAGTGTGTGTCATCAGTATCCTGTGTGGGTGTTGGGGTGATTGTGTAATGACAGGATCCATTGCATTGTGGGTTTTGATGCATTATTATATTGAGGAGCTATATGTCCCAATGTCCACATTGCAAGGGAAACAGTTTTCAAACACTGTGGAGGTTGTTGTAGACAATCCTCCGCCATAAAGTGTACAGCCATGTGCAATTACTATGTGATAGTATGGATTAGTAAACAATATAGGCAACCATTATAATATCCAGATACCACTCTCCACCCACTGATCATACACAAACATGCTTGGCTCTTACTCTCTTCCTTTCATACTTTCTCTCTCTCTCTCTCTCTCTACCTCTCTAGTGGATGTGGGAAAGTACATCTGTTTTGCATAGGCAGCAGCTTGTGTTTTGTAGGTAATGCTCATGATCAGCTGATGGCCTGTGCATGAATTGGAGTCCTCCACTTGCTAATTGCATGTGGAGCAGCTGTCGTATCATTTCTTTAGCCAATTGCATGGAAACACACTCCTATAACTAAGCACTTCATGTGGGTGTTGGCCCCTTTCCTTCACTGTGAGCAGGACTTCATATGGGTGTCTGACAAACAGCATCACAGTGGATAGTTGGAAATACCTCTCACAATATACACTTTGGAGACAGGCCAACAAACAGGAGGGGGATGTTCCAGACAACGGGACAGAATGTAAATATTGCTGTTCTACATTTGAAGTAATGTTGGTTTAACAGGGTTTGTGTGGATATGGCTGTTCTACATGATTTAAAGTCTGGCATGACAGTGTTATGTAGTTGAAGAAACTCTCACCTGTAGGGCTATCTGCAGACTGGCCAGAGTTTGGAGTTAGATGTAGTGTGTTGCTCACACATTTCCTATATTTAGAAATGCAGTAGCATACTCTGATGATTGCAGTCAGTACATGGCGACATCCATGTGAGTTAGACTTCATATCCCTCAGAAGTGATATGTCACAACAAACCTTGTTACACCAGGAATTTTCTCAGTTTATCACAGCAGTATATCAATATTGGCCCTATGTTTGTGCCTCTGTCCCCCAAGTCTGTCACCCTTTGTCCATATGTCATGCAGTAAGAGGTGCATATGTACATTATGTAATTATTTATTGACATCATTCCTGATAACAAGCCAGTGATATATCAGACTGCTAGACATGTTATGTATAGTAGGCTTTATATTTTAGGACAAAACATTGACATTCTGTTGTAGTCTGTACAGTAGTGAGGTCTGTGTACTTACAGTGATTGCTGACAGAGTGTCAGTATTGTGTAGCAGTGTATTGTGAATATGTTACATGGCCTGTGTACAGACTGTGGTAGATGTCAATGTTCTTGGTCCTGTTCTATCTGACGTTGCATGCTGCTCCAGTTTCTGGTGCCCTATCAGTGGATATGTTTGAAAGGCCAGACTGAGACATGTCCCATACCACAGTCAGGCATCAGACTACACTGTGAATTGGGCCAGTATATGTAGGGTTAGTGTGTGAGTGACAAATATGAGGATGGTTTTATTCACACAGTCCATATACTGTATTATTAATTAGGCTTACTATAATGTGACTGTGACTGCATTGAGACTGGTTGTGGGTATGCATTTTCACACTGGTGTCTGTTACTCCATGCTGTTACATGCCTGTAGTGCCTGCTATATTTGCAAGTACATGTGTATTCCCCCATAGGAAACTTGGGTCAGTATTGTGGCAGTCTGCCTGTAGTTTACACAGTGCTTTGTGACATGCCTAGCAGTTCAGTGTATTTACCTAGTGTTATGTTATGTCCAGATATTTGTTAGATGTACTGTTGCCTGGCCATCATATGTGTTGTGTATTTCTGAAAAAGCAGTGGGATGCTGTGAAGATGTATGTCACTAACAAGTGGGAAGTATGCGGGCTTGGGACCTCTGCTCCTCCAGTTAATATGTGTTAGGACAGACAGGAGGATGTGACTTCATCAACTTTGTGAGCATATCTATTCCAGTATTTGTGTGATATCTCCATTTTCATGGCTGTAAACATACCTTTTGTCAGGCTTGGTCCACACATCTTGCACTAAGGAGTTAGGGACTGACCAGATTGTGTCAGACTGTCCACATTTATTGGTCATTTTTCTGATGCATTCCATAGGATCATTACTTTGATTTGCGTGGTACTTCACTATGATGGTTTTATGATATCTGTCAGTAACTGATGGCATAAATGTCAGTATCAGAAGTGACTTCCAGCACATGTCTGTTGACACAACCCCTGTTACTGTAGTAACATTCTACATTTATACCTGCAATACTTACATTACATTTCCTTGCACTAAGAGGTTGTGACTTACAGTGCTGAGGTATGACTCCACTACGTTATGGGCATATGTAATATATACATACATATATGTGTGTATGTACATCTATACATATATCTACATATGTATACATATATCCATATACTTCTTATGTCTAAACATGAGTGTCGTATATACCTCCCCAGATGTATCACACCATATTTGTTTGATATGTGTATAGTTAGATATAAAACATGACTGATTTAGCACTATTTTCACTTACAAGTACTAAACAATTGTAGTAGTCAAAGAAGTTGTTCACTACTATTCAGTATGTGTACTGAATGATATATTTGAAAAAAAAAAAACAAGAGACATTTCTACAGCTGCAGTGGCTTAGTGGTGAACTGGTGTGACTATAGTGTACAGGGCCTGGGTTCAAGCCCTGCAAGGGCTGTTTATTTTGTTGCTAGGCAGAACAAGGACTGTTGGATACAGAGTGGTTAAGGCAGTTTTCAGCAGCTTTAAGTGAAGCAGTGCTAATGCATGGTTAAACGAATGCATGCTTACATTGTGTAGGCTTTGCTTACCAGTGAGGAAATCTGCTTAGCATTTACGTTTAAGCAATGCTTACACCTGCTAAGCATAGCTCAACCCTAACTAGTACAAAAGAAAGAAACAAACAAGATCCAGCACACAGGCAACCTTAAATCCAGCAAGCCAAGCCAAAACTCTTCTTTTCCTTAATGCAACTTTTTATTTAAATCAATAAACAAGCGTTTTCGCCGTAACCAATGTCACAGCTTCATCAGAGGCAAACAAGACAGTTAGAAAAAATGCTAGTTTTTAAATAAAACAACAGGAAGTGACAAAAAATTTGTCATATCCTAATAACACTTATTCTATTGTGCACAAGTCAAAATACATAAACAGAAAAAATTAAATAACTTTAAATGTTCTAAATGATTATTGTTACTTGTGTATGTGTATAAATATAAACTAAAAACACATAATCTAAAACTTTTTTGTATATAAAAAAGTCTTATATAAAACAAATCCATAAATTCACAATGTATAAATATATATAAAAATATATAAAGATCTACTACATTATCCTTCTATTAAAGACCAAGTCCCTTAACTTTTAATAATATATTAAGTAAGCCCTATTACATATAAAAATGTATATTATTACCTCAAATAGCTCCTTAGTTTCAAAACAGCTGAAATGTTACAGTTTTCATTCAGGCCAGGGGACCTGAATGCATCCAGCTTTAATTGTCATTCGAGTTCACGATTTTCTAGTATCAGGGAAAATGGGCCACCTCTGATACTAGACGATACATGGTCAATACCCATGAAGTAAAAATTATGCCCTGGATTAGAACTAACATGTTTTGCTAATGCGTTATCATTCTTGTCATTTTTTATTGCAGAGGCGTGCTGGTAAATTCGTTCCCTTAACTTATGATCAGTCTTGCCGATGTAAAAGGCTGGACAACAGTTACATAGGGCTACATAGATAACTGATTTTGTCTCACAATTAATCTTATGATGAATCTGGTATTTTTTTGTTTCTAACAACAAGCATTTCCTATTTTTATTAATCTACACCAATTACAAAGACCACATTTAAACGTCCCTTTTTGTCTGTTAAAAGATTGTGTTGGCCCATTTTTTTGGAGCAATTCCTTAAGCACCTCGCTGGCCTTGTTCAAGAGAAATCTTGACCAATGGATGGGAGATCGCAGATATACCCCAGGGATTACCTCAGTGTCACTGCTCAACAGAGGCACAGCAAAATAATGGGTATAGTTCCCCATACTAAAGGGGTGGCATAAGCCACAAAACTATGGGCTAGGCTTGTAAATGCCCTCGGGCAGATAGCCTAGTATAAACCTATGAACCTATGAACCTATGATTGCTACCCCTTTTGTAAATAATAAAGGGTCGGGGTCCCAATCTTTCTAATAACAAAGGGGAACTAGCTATAAAGTGCCAGTTTTTTTAAAATAATGGACCAGATTGCTTGGGAATTTAAATTAAAGCTAGTAATGAAACTCAAAGAAAAATTTCTTTTAGTCCCATTATCAAGAACTGTAGGTTCAACAATAGTAATTGGAGAAGACTCCAAAACAAGATTGTTGAAACCTAGATTAACTTGGTCAAGGAGAGGTTTATAAAAACCATCGACCCTTTTCTGGTCCACCTCTTTTATTAGCTCTTGTAAGAGATTTTCTGGGTATCCCCGGTTAGTAAATAACCCACTTAAGAAAAGGCATTCCTGACGAAAATCATCCAAAGAACTGCACATCCTTCCTGCTCTAACAAGTTGGCCCTTAACTATGGACCTCTTTTGTTTAGTAGGATGAAAACTAGAATAGTGCAGGAAGGAATTGCAGTATGTGGGTTTTCTAAAAATGGTTGACAGGAATACCTTTCTATTAGAATCCTTAAACAGTTTCACATCAAGATAATCAATCTCAATTTTTGAAAACTTGTGTGTAAATTTAAGGAATTCTGTGGTCCCATTGAGAGTGTCAACGAAGTTGTTTGCTTCTTCAACTCCTCCCTTAAATAGGATAAAAATGTCGTCCAAAAATCTGGTGTAATAGTTGACATAATTCATCAACTCCATATTGGCCATGAGAAAGTGTTTTTCCCAAAAAGCTACGAAAAGGTTAGCTACGCTCGCCCCACAAGACAAGCCCATAGCTATTCCCTGCTTCTGTAGATAGAATTCTTCGTCAAACATAAAAAAGTTAGAAGTGAGAACTATGTCAAGAAGTTCCGTAACAATATCTATTTCAGACTGTGGTGCCCCAAGATCTACAAGAAGTAGTCCAATCCATTCAACTGTTTCCCTATGAGGAATAGATGTATATAAATCGACAACATCAATAGTCAAAAAATTCAAAGTGTTGTCAAAAGAGATGTCATTGATGTTGGTCAAAAAAGTCCAAGAATCTTTACAGATACCTGGAATTAACTTTAAATATTTTGACAAGATGTTGTCGATAAATCTAGAACATGGATAGGTCATAGAAGACCTTCCATCGACTAGAGCTCTCATAGGGGGATTCGCCATATCCTTATGAATCTTCGGAATGCCGAACATCACCGGCGTTTTTGGGGAAATGATATCTATAAAATTATATATATCCATGTCTATTTTCCCAGCCAAATAGAGGTCACGAAAGTATCCTCTAATACGACGGTATGTCACGTTTATCTCATTAAGAGAGGCAGTACAATAAGCTGGTGACTTCAATATTAAGAGCATTCTTTCTTTATATTGAAACTTGTCAAACATAACTAGACCACCTCCTTTGTCAGGTTTTACAAGCCTGACAGGTAGAGATCGGAGGTTATTTAAACCCTCCCATTGATTCTTATTTATATTAAACTTTAAGGGGTCGACATTACGATGTATTGAGTTAAAAAGATGTCTAAAGTCAACTTCACACATCGATTCAAAAAGATGTAAATTAGGCTGAAGTGGTGGATTAAAAACACTAGGCAGCTTTAATCTAGTCGTGTCATAATCCGTATCATTATTAAACATCATCTTCAAATTTAGTTTACGCGTAAAACATTTTAAATCTATGATGACCTTAGCTATATTACCTATGGTACTAGGGACAAAAGTATAGCCAAAGGTCAACAATTCAACTAAATCTGAGTTGAGTTCAAAAGATGAAAAATTGTATATTGTGAAATCTTTATTCTTATTAGTTACAATAACTGGGTATCTCCCTTCTGGGCCAGATTCAAGACAAATAGTCGTAATTAGTTGTATGTGTTCCTGTTCTTGTTCACATACTTCCTGTTGTTCCGTGGCCCTAAAAAAACACCATTGTTAGTGCCTTTAGAAAGGGGGTATTTTTTATATCCAGTTTTTTTTATTATTATTGTTTTTGTTCTCTTTAATCCTATTGCTACGCCTCAGCCCTTGATTAACATCATCCCCCTGTTCCTCAATGAAAGTATCATCATTTTGTTGATGTCTTTCACTAACACTAGTAGAAGGAATGTTCTCGCTTACATTAGTACCAGTAACAACAGGAATCTCAAGATTGGGATATGCTTTACTTTCATGGTATTCTTGCCTATCCCTTATGAGTTTCTTGTTTTTATTTATTTTTAATTTAACCAAAAGAGCGTCAATACCGGTAAATATACGGTTGCAATCGTATTTATATTGCACAAAATCCATGTCCATCTTGATCGCATTGTCCAGTGTATTAATGTCAATAATAAGCGAATCAATGTACACATTATAATGCTTAACAATAAGCTCTAATAAGCGAGCTCCTTGTTCCTGAAATAATGCTTTTAAATCAGTGTAAAAAGAACTGTCAGTCAATAGTCCAGAAGGTGCAAAATTGTTACGTAAACCCTTTGGTATTAGATTTTCAGCAAGACATTGTTTAAAGTAGGCTGATTCAAGTTGTAATTTTTTGAGCTTAAGTAACTTATAATCAAGTGTTTTAAGCTTCTCACCTATATTCTCCACACTAGCAGGTTGTCGAGACCTGTTAGAAGTAGTAGAGTCAAAAACATCCGTTGGTAAAAAAGAAAAAACATTTCCATTGTTAATCCAACTCGTAAGGGAAACAACATCCCCGTTCAGCACATTAACATTAGCATCTTCCGTTGATGTGTTTGCATTCAGAAATACCACATTTCCAGTCAGAGCAGAAGCGTTATTAACAGCTCCGTTAGTCTGTTTTTTCTGCGTTGGTAAATAAATGCCGGTTTCTCCTCCAGTAAGCAAGATGTTAGTAAACGCCGGATTAGTATTACCGGCTTGTACTGCAGCCCCAGCATTAGAAGAACAACCTGGTTGGGCTGCTGGAATAAGTGAGGGCGTCCCCCCACTGCTCTGACCGGCATTCAGAAGAGATGTAGGATTCGTTAACGAAGCCCTCCTGTGATGTCCTCCTTTATCAAGCGCTTCCATGCAAACATGCAACGCATCAATCTTCTGGGTTAGCGTTGCCAATAAAGAGGTAATGTCACCGTTGGTATTGGTGACATGCGAAGAAACTGTCCCGAAAATATTGGGGCTGGCTGGACTGACAGGACTACCCATATCCATTTCACCACAAACTAGTACAAAAGAAAGAAACAAACAAGATCCAGCACACAGGCAACCTTAAATCCAGCAAGCCAAGCCAAAACTCTTCTTTTCCTTAACGCAACTTTTTATTTAAATCAATAAACAAGCATTTTCGCCATAACCAATGTCACAGCTTCATCAGAGGCAAACAAGACAATTAGAAAAAATGCTAGTTTTTAAAACAACAGGAAGTGACAAAAAATTTGTCATATCCTAATAACACTTATTCTATTGTGCACAAGTCAAAATACATAAACAGAAAGAATTAAATAACTTTAAATGTTCTAAATAATTATTGTTACTTCTGTATGTGTATAAATATAAACTAAAAACACATAATCTAAAACTTTTTTGTATATACTGGTAGTGGTACTTCACTATGATGGTTTTATGATATCTGTCAGTAACTGATGGCATAAATGTCAGTATCAGAAGTGACTTCCAGCACATGTCTGTTGACACAACCCCTGTTACTGTAGTAACATTCTACATTTATACCTGCAATACTTACATTACATTTCCTTGCACTAAGAGGTTGTGACTTACAGTGCTGAGGTATGACTCCACTACATTATGGGCATATGTAATATATACATACATATATGTGTGTATGTACATCTATACATATATCTACATATGTATACATATATCCATATACTTCTTATGTCTAAACATGAGTGTCGTATATACCTTTCCAGATGTATCACACCATATTTGTTTGATATGTGTATAGTTAGATATAAAACATGACTGATTCAGCACTATTTTCACTTACAAGTACTAAACAATTGTAGTAGTCAAAGAAGTTGTTCACTACTATTCAGTATGTGTACTGAATGATATATTTGAAAAAAAAAACAAGAGACATTTCTACAGCTGCAGTGGCTTAGTGGTGAACTGGTGTGACTATAGTGTACAGGGCCTGGGTTCAAGCCCTGCAAGGGCTGTTTATTTTGTTGCTAGGCAGAACAAGGACTGTTGGATACAGAGTGGTTAAGGCAGTTTTCAGCAGCTTTAAGTGAAGCAGTGCTAATGCACGGTTAAACGAATGCATGCTTACATTGTGTAGGCTTTGCTTACCAGTGAGGAAATCTGCTTAGCATTTACGTTTAAGCAATGCTTACACCTGCTAAGCATAGCTCAACCCTGGTAACCAGTGATCACATTCCAGTCTGATAAAATAGTAGGGTAATGGCATCTTTAATAAGTGTATTTAATTTCATGTACATATGCTTCTATGTGCTGTCATTACATTAGCAAGGGGTATGAGTATACTGTATGGGACAACTGGGTATACATGGGTAGTATCACAATTTTTTCTCTTTGTATGTGTTTCATACTTGTATAGTATCCCAGGTTATATGCAATCATGCTTGCATGTATTGTATCATCACATTACTACATTTAACAGTGCTTTTCCAAGTAAGAGTAGATTGCAGATTGTAGTATTGGAACCATACTCCCCTGCATGTAATGCTGGACTCTGGGAGTACTGACTATCGTGTTCTTGGTGTGTGAGCTGTATGTTATTAAGTATCTCCTACTGGATATTGATCTGCTATGTGGATATTAACTGTAGACTACTATGTGTTTATGACATGTCATTGAGGGCTGCTGTCATGTAGTAATGGCATACCTATCAGTGTCAGACATCTATCTATTAAAACATTAATCCTAATGCATAACCTGTTGGCTAGCTGATTTGTGTCTTTCCTCTGCACAGATGTGCAGATGTCAGGTATCCATTTTGGCTGCTTACAGGCAATCTATGACTGACTGACACTGATATGTCTGCCCAGCTGTGTTATGAATGTCACAGCTAGGGAACCCCACCCTGTATGCACCACATGGCATGGATACCTCAAGCAGACTACCACAGTCAACAGAACATGCTTGGGTACAAGTCTCTAACCCAGACACTGGCCATGTTATGTAATATATGTTGCATACATGTCAGTTGGAGCACCTCACTGGCCCTCTGCAAGAGGCAGCCAGATGATTGGATGTTGCATTTAACTGTCACCCTGGATATCACTCAAGTGGCATCGGTTAATAGATGGCCTGCTGACAAATGTCAGGTGGCATGATACCAGTGTACCCACATGCCCAACTCTTCTCATCTCTCCATGGACATTAGCCTGGTACACACCTAGGAACACCTGCACTTATGGACCCCAGTACCGACAAATGTGTCATTGTGCATTACTGAGAATAACACTGTCTGTGTGTTTGTAAACTTACAGTTGACAATACCCTGAGGGCCTTCTCACCCACTACCCTCCATTGCCATACTTAGAAACGGCTGCTGCTGCAATTGGCGTTAAATGTACCTTGTTACACTCTTCACCCTCTGGGGTACCTGAAGCTTGCAGTACCAGCATAACATTGTTCTAAAATGGGTAGATAGGAGTGGGTTATCCTCTGAGTCCTGCCAAGTGTGTGTATTTGTGTGAGTGTGAATATTTGTAGGAGACAGCATTCTGAGGCCACATTCTCCAAATACAATAAACCTTGCCATACATTATAAGGAATAGTGATGTTGCTGACATTAGGAGAGCCATGACAAACCCTTACCCTACTATCCCTGTGGCATGTGCAATAAATGCATATCCCTGTAGTAGCACTGATTAGATAGACAAGGGGTTGTATTGCAGTCCTGGTCAATGTGTGATTGTGGGTATGTCAGAGCATTGTCATGGGTTTCAGTGAGGACAATATCCAATGTGGGATGTGGGTGTTGCATATACTGTCTTTACATCATGGTACCCCCAGTACATGTCCTAAGGTCCACTGTATGAGGACCGTTGTCGCCATCAACCATACAGGTAACTCATTACACTATCCAGCCCAATGGTGCATGTGCTGTGTGCAACTTCTTTGTAACAGAATGGACTCACTGACAAGGTAGTTAGCACTGCTAAACCCAGGTCTGTTTGATGTGTCTATGACTGTATGTGTTTGTCAATGCGTATATGACAGTATGTCATGCTATGTATTGTTTATTAACACCCAGTACATCCCCCATTACCATACTGTACAAAGCCTGGTGATGTTATTCACTTAACAGGAAACTTGGGACACATCTCACCCTAAAACCTCTGTGGTGTGTGCAATGAAAGCCAAACACATTAGTAGCAATAAGTACCTAGGTAGGGGTTCTACTCTCAGTGTTGCCAAGTAAGTGTGTGTATATGTGAAGGGATCTACTTCAGTTTGCAGAAAATATATGACCCAGGAGATCATTTTTCCAAGAACTAACTGGCTAAAGGTAACATTTCAAAGCAATCATCTTGTGGAAATACATTCAAGCAAAACTAGTAGTGGATGTGTGCATGCCCTCTTCCCCACTGTATAGCTGTACAGTGATTCAGGAGTTGGTATATATTTATATGTATATATATATATATATATATATATATATATATATATATATATATATATATATATATATATATATATATATATATATATATACATGGGTATGGTTGTTGTGGCCACAGCCACCCACTGTGGGGTTATTGTTGTGCGTATCCCCCCACTTAGTATTTTGTTATACTGTACAGTATATGTTAACAGGTTAAGTAGTTGTTAATCATACTATGTGTGGTTCTATGCCACCCCACACCCTCCAAAGTGGGAGGCTGTACCACCCACACCAGCACACCTATGTTTACCAACTCCAGGATTGCACCACATTGAGGAAGAAGACATATACCCTGCCAGTACCATTGTCAATGACATTAAACTGGCAAACTGATTATTTCCTGATGTGATATTTTGGCAATTTGGTCTGGGTGGACTTACATAGGCCAAAATGAGTTCACTGCAAAATGAAGTACATCCATGTGAAAAGTATTCTCTGTGTATTGTATCAACACCAAAGCCTGTGTGTGTGTGTGTGTGTGTGTGTGTGTGTGTGTGTGTGTGTGTGTGTGTGTGTGTGTGTGTGTGTGTGTGTGTGTGTGTGTGTGTGTGTATTCACAGAGATTTGGTGTGTGCCACACAGTACACTTACAATTGTCCACTGTAGAAGAGCTGCTGACATCAACCACTATGCACTCATCTGTATACACCCCTCAGACCTATCAGCCATGTGGCACATGCAGTAGCTGTTACCGGTGTTCAGCTGTACCCAAGATATGACACAGTCAATGTGTCACCACAGTGGTACACCCCTTGTAGGACAGGACAGCAAACCGACATCTGACACATAGACACCTAGAACACAAACAGAATGCATTATGAAGACCACAATCAGTCAGCATTAATAACAGCTATAATGTATCATGGCTGGACAACTAAAAACCCTGATGCATAAGCATTAATCATTCCAGCTGAAAACAAGTTCAACAGCATTACATTGCTAAACCTTAGGACATTCACCCTGTGCATCAGAAGCATATCAGCATGTCCCTGCATCAATGGTATGGATAACAGGGATGTGGCACAGGTATCATCATAAGCACAGGGTGTTTTGGTAGGTCTGCCAGAGGCCTAGGCTGAGCTATTTGGTTGATATCATCTGTGTGGGTTAGGGTTTTTTTTATTAAATGGGTTGTGCAGATGTGGTGTGTGTGTAGGTATGGAGGTGTCCTAGCTGTGTTGGTGAAGTGTTTGTGTATGTATGCACACATCTCCCAATACAGGGGTTTGTTGGACAGCTGCAGACTGTACATGGCAGGGTGCACAGTTCACTGTCTTTGGCCACGGACACGGGAACTGTGCCTGCCAGGGGTTTCACGGGCACTACCAGGCAGAAGCCTGGATCTGTTACTCTCCCCTGATGATGACAATTGTCCACTGGATCCACGTCCCTGTTGGGACTGGCCAGGACCACATGCATGTGGCCTGCTGCATTGTGGTGTGGACAACACCTGTCCTGCAGTGCTGTTGCTGGTACTGCCACTACGTGATCGGACGTGAGTTGTTGCACATCCACTTAGACCTCCACCTGTTGGTGTTGCTGCCCTAGTCCCACCACATGCTCTACCACAGACATCACATGATCGAGGATTTCCACAATCTTACCCAATTATCTATCCAGGACCTCTGCATAATAAGGGTGGGCACCTGCAAGATCACGGTTGTTGTCAAGTACAGCAGAATTAGTAGCCCTCTGGAGACTCAGACTCTGTCTGGT
Organism: Protopterus annectens; assembly: GCF_019279795.1. Classification (NCBI taxonomy): domain Eukaryota; kingdom Metazoa; phylum Chordata; order Ceratodontiformes; family Protopteridae; genus Protopterus; species Protopterus annectens. The sequence continues at coordinate 614,354,408 of NC_056731.1, read as the reverse complement.
GTAACGTTCCATACATGCCTTTGCCTCCATGATGGCCCAAAAGACCTGCTGTGGCACTACTGCCAGGGGCATGATGGCCAGCAGCCCTCCTACAAGCACCCCTGTACATCTGCCTTTGTGGTACCTCACCAGTCATCCGGCTATGGCTGCTGTGTACAGAAAAGCTTGCCATAGTCCCCACACTGTCCTGTCCCATGCCACCACCCACTAACTGTCCCTTATCTATGGCCACTGGTGATGGGGTATGTATGGGGATTGAGACTGTGTCCGGGGATGGGGTGCATAAAAGTGGGATGTCAACCGATGGCACAGCTTTAGCCCCTGACAATACTGCCTGTGCCTCACCATGCCTAACATCATTGTCAGAGTCTGTATTGCCACCTGTGAAGAGCAAACAAAAAATGTAATTTAAGACCTGTACATTATGGTTTACCTCTACACACACTCACACACACACACACACACACACACACACACACACACACACACACACACACACACACACACACACACACACACACACACACACACACACACACACACACACTTTTACAGGTGAGGTGGCACAAAGATATTACACAAACCTCTCAGTACCCAACAGTCAACATGCATGACATATGGCACTCAACAGTATGCACTGCAGCCATACTCAATCCCTGTTTCCAACATTATTTATACATCTCTGTGATGCATGAGTTGTGTTAGTAGCTGATTTTCCTTCCCCTGGAACACACTACACCATGTACACAGCATTGCTGTGCAGCTGTACAGCACACTGGCATGTACTGTGCACCATACCTCATGAGTGAACACACCATTGCTGAATGTGTATATGTGTGGCAGTTATGTTTGCTCTGTTGCTCACAGCCCCAATGTGTTTGTCAGACACATACCTGGGATGATGTGAGGGCCTCTGATTTGCAGATTTCATCATCAGCAGTGCATGTATGAGCAATAAAATCTGATTACACAGACAACCTTCAAAGCTTAATGTGGATATGAGGAGTGTACACACTCTTGTTGACATGCCAGCCTCTTCCATGGTATGCAGTGGGACCACAATACTGCATATGTTAACATTACACACGCGTGATATGTGACATATGACCTGTGCAGTCCAATGCAGTATCATACAAATGTGTTAGTCATGCAGATGCTGAATGAGATACATACAATATGTGGGTTGCATAAGTGTGCACACCCTTAACACAATGGTTTGTTGCAGCACCTGTTAAGTGAACTACAGCAGTCACTATTCCTGTAAGGGGTATACTTGCATGGCCCATCTTCATTTGCCATTATTTGGTCACTCTGCCCTACAAATGTCCCCCAACTATGCCAGACTGCAAGCTCAGCTCATGTGCACAGCCCTTGGAGATCACACAGTGGCTTCACTATTGCTGTGGAGTCAGGCTTATATCCAAAACAATTCATGACCTTTACTGCATTCAGATACAGCCATTTTTAGTGAGCTTTCGATGTATGCTTCAGTTCACTGTTGTGTTTCAGGATGACACCCCTCCCCATCCTCAGCCTTATTGCAGATGCTTGACAACTATGGACCACAGATGAGTGTTATTTTGCAGTATTCCAAATTCCAAATGCCATGTCTACCAGCCTAGTTCCTGCTGATGAACAGCAAACCTAAAGGTGTAGACTGGCAACAGCAAGGTAAAAAAGGGGATGGTGGCCCTGAGGAGGAGTGAGGTGTTGTTTGTGCACCACGTGTATCATTATGAATACTGTCTGTAGGTTTCAGCCTTGGTCTCATGACACCATTACACATTGCAACACATGCCTTTGGGAGACTTGATGCTATGCATATGCTATCTGTAGAGAGCCTTGGACATGTTCCAGGCGATTGTCAACACAGGTACTGCACAGGCAGTACTTGCTAGACATTCCTGCAAAGTCCCTCAGTGTTGCTTCATGTTTCTGGGCAGCCTCCATGACCAGTTTGCAGCATGTGTTGTCATCTGTTTTGGATTGGCATATGTTTATTTTCTACATTAATGTTGTCCCATCCTTCATACACATATACATGACTGTCTGCACTGTTTTCCATGGTATGTGCAATGGTGAGGTAAGGCTACGTTTTCCACTCCTGACTGCTGCCTTTCAGATATGGGATCCATTTCATGGTTTGTAAAATGTGTGCAAGCCACGTCTGCCTCTGTTGCATGTGAGTGGGCAAATGTCATAGACATACTTCTTGGACAGCAAACCATTACTTGGTGTGAAATTGAGGCCCTGTACTTGATGGAAGGTCTGTACTCAAGAAAAGTGAATGCTGTCAGTACCTCACAAACTGCTTCCACAATGTGTTATTTGGAGTGTGTGCACACATATGCTTCCAGTGTATATTAAGGTATGTATTTCCCATATTTGTTGTCCTAACATATGTTTCCAATTTACACATTCCTTGCTCATGTTAGGATCACATTACAGGTTGTAAAAGGTGTGGAATGTGGTATTGTGATTTGCCGTTGTTTAGATCATGGACAGTTGCCATTGTAATAGTGGTGCATACTCTCTTGTAGCCACTGTATAAGGGTAATGTTTCAGACATGTCCCTACTGTAGGCCATTTGTCCCACCATCATGTTCATCTCTGTCCACACATCTTGCACTGGCAGGTTATTAGGTATACTGCAGAACTCTTAAATACCCTTCAGATATGCCACCATGGTGACCACTGTGATGCAGTGCAGTTAACAGCAACAATAAGTGAACATGTACAGTGTGCACTATGGGTAAGTGTGTTACAGGTTTGCATGACAAATAGCATGGCCATTAACAATGCCAGTGTATTGACAAACCTGAACAAAACATATCCATACTCACCAGCTACAGGCTGCTGCCCCAGTTGTATACCAGAGGGACCTAAATAGTTGTGTGAGAGATGTAATGCCAGTAGCCACACCTGTAGCATTGGTACAGGATGGGAGCAGCATTTCAGCACATCAACAGTACAAACCCACAATACTAGAGATTATGCACATCTGTTCATTACTACACTGCAGCAACATATCTGACATATGAATGTTGATACCTTACAGATGAAAATGGATAAGCAACAGTGGTCTACTAATATGCCCTGGGTCCTTACCTGCACACTCCTCATCCATTGTGTGGGTAGCACCCACCTCCACAATGCTGTCTTTAGCTTGCTGGCTTGGCCGGTGGATGGGTGCCCCAAGGCTGGTGAGGAGCTCCTCATCATGTGTCAGTGGGGGCTGGAGGGCATGACCCACACCTGTAGCTAGCTGGTCCCTCCTAACTGCAGTGGCATGCTGGCAGGCGTGGCAGATTACATCCGTGCAACAATGCCACATCTGCTCATAACTGCGGTTGTGCAGGCTGACATCATTTACCCTGTCAACGAGCTCATTCCACAGGTTGGTCCTCTCCTCTAGATCCTGGGCCCTGCAGCTGAAGAAGATGGCATGAATGAACCCTGAGGAACTGGATTATAGCATCATTTTCCAGGGGTGTGTATGCAAGCAGGCATTCCCAGGACATTCTACCTGGAAGACGTAAACAGGAAAAAAGGTCAGGGGATCTCATACAGTTGTCCAAGTGCACAACAACAGTGGGTATTACTTGCAAATAATACAGACTATACCATAACACTGTAAGCTATCATGGCTTGTACATTTTGTATTATACTCCTGGCCCTGATCTGTCCTGTTCCCCCAGTGTTGGACACTTAATGGCATAATCCACTACACACCATTTATTTTTGTATAGAGGGATGACAGTGGCCATCTTCCATGTGGATGGTGTGTGGATGGTGGCATGAGTGTGTCTGACTGTAGTGTGTGATGGGACTGCGAGCACATGCCTGTGTTAATGTAGGAGGCAAACTGTGATGTTCTCATGCCCCATGGAGACTTGCTGTTCTTGTCATCAGTTGGCATTATGTCCATGGGAGTGTGGCTGATGTGCATATCCCCCTGTACTACTGTTGTGGACAGGGTGCCACTGCTCCCACCTATCCTGTCTGATGCAGGTTGCCTGTATCCATGGCATGTTTGTATGATGTGTGCTTTACCCCCAGTAGAGGTTGACTTGTGCTACTGGCTCGGAGACTGCGTACATATGTGTAGACATGGTTGCAAGTGGCCTTGGTGGTTTGCATATGCCTGATTTCTAGTCATAGTCAGCCTTACAGGAGGTCACCTGTGAACCTACATGCTTACTCAGATAGAGGTGCACTTGCTTACAAGTTGTGATCTGCACCTATGTGTCCCTGTACAGACACTATAGCAACCTGTTATGTGCTTTGTGTCTTGGTGGTGTCCACCAAGGGGGATTACTCTATCGTTGGTGGAGGATGGTTGTACAGGTAAGGTACTGCTGATTCCATATAGCTACAGTGGATATGAAGTGAACACACCCCTGTTATAATGCATGGTACTTGTGCAATTGGAGCATGACTCCACAACAGCAGATGTCAACACAATCTCCACCTGTGATGTGTCCTATGGCCTGCTCAGTTCAACAGGGAACATAATCTGTCCTGTGGAAACATATAGGTTCATAGGTGTATACTAGGCTAATGGCCCTGGAGCCTTTACAAGCATAGCCCATAGGATTGCCCTGGCATTGTGCCACCTGACCTTAGTTCCCAGTGCCTCTGTCGAGTAAAGCCACTGGAGTGATCCCTGTGGTGAATTTTCTATTTCCCATCCACTCATCAAGATTTCTTTTGAAGAGGGCCAGTGAGGTGCTCTGCCTGACATTTATGGGAAGTCTGTTTCATAGCATGGGCAGTCTCTGGGTTATGAACCTGTCCCTCCAGCATGTGGGAAGTAATACTTAGTACAGTAAGCCAGATGAATGTGTGTGCAGACCCTAACATTGGTATGTTGTGTAAACACCTGCTGAGATGATTACAACATCAATTTGTCTTGGTTTGTACTCTAACATCATATCACATCTTCACTTGGCAATAGTTGCTCACCTTTCATGAAACACCTTTGCTTCTTTTTAAATAGAATTGTATAGGTTACGGGTCACATTTGAGGTGAAAAATGTTTGACATGACTTCCTGTGGTCTCATTGGCAGACCTGACATTCCAACAGGGGTGTGTACACTTTGATATCCAGTGTATATGGGTGTTGATATAGCTGTTAGTGGTAGGCATGGACAGTGGGTCATAACACAGTAGTACACTTCTCTGATTACTATCTGATAAGCATGCCTATTGTAGTACCCATATCGGTCTATATTATATCATCGAATGCTTAAAAAAGTGAATGATGAATAATCGACCCCATGTAAGCAAAAACTTCAATCTCAAAAAACTAAAAAAAATTTGAAAGAATACATAAAGTGGGGGGCTTTGCCCCAACAACCCCCCTACTTAAATATACCAACTCTGATATCACACTACAGTGCTCAAATGTGTCTTGGTTGAACTTAAAAAAATGAAAATGGCAAAGTAACGGAAGTGGCCAAGCAAATTCTTTCCCTGAGAAAGAATTCGCTTAACAGCCACTTCGCTATTTTGCCTTTTTGTTGTTTTAAGTTTGACCAAGACACATTCGATAGAATGTGTCTTCGGTCATCTAATAGGAACCCCCCATATCAGTGTCATGGCAATGCAACAATTAGTAGCAGTACACATTTTATTTTGTTGTATGCAGCGAAAGTGTGGGCATTGTCCCTTTACCTTTCCTGTATGGAAGACATCCTTCCTGTGTGTGGGCAGCAGTGTTACAGACAGCAGGTAGCTATACCTCTTACAACAAGGCTTGTGCACACAGGCCAACTACATGTTTGTATAAGGTTCCAGACCTAGGGACAGTGTGTGAGTATTGCTGTATATGAATACTGTTAGTTTTACAGGGTTTGTGTGTACATGCACGTTTTTCATGGAATGCAGTCTGTCTGCATAGCTCTCAACTGTGAGCCTATCCACATGATGGCTAGAGGATTGACTGTTATGTTTTGTCTGCTCCCCACACAGGTCTTGTCCCTGACATATCAGTGGCATTCTCTCAGTTGATTGCTATCAGTACATGGCAACATCCATTTGTATTTCTGACTTCATATTCCTGAGTAAGGGTATGTGGCAACTAATCCTGTAACACCAGCAAGATTCACAGTGTATAACAGCAATATTTTAAATATGGCCCTGTGTTTCAGCCTCTGTCCTCCACCTATATAGCAGGCTTTGTCCAGATGTCATGCAGTAGAAGGTTGATAGTTAATGGTCTATCATTATTTAGGGCTGACATTCCTGCTATCATTCCAGTGATGTTGTGGACTCCCAAACAAGTTGTGGGGTAGGGTTCATATATATGAGGGCTACAGCTGGAGAAACCATGTGTGACCCTGTACAGTCTGGAGGTCAGTGTATGAAGAACACTGTTATATGCCCCTGTAAAACATTTTATTGGGGGAGGGGTATTAAATGTTTTTAACCTAGGCTGTTACAACATGTGAGGAATATCAGTAATAAATATTAAGGTATATGGCTGTACATTTTCATATGTTTCACCATGGGAACAGGGGTGGGCTAGACCTTACTGTCTTGCACACAGTTCTGTTTGTCAGCGTGATGGTGACATTTTAAGTTAAGTATTGTTATGTAATGGACACATTTACATTGTGACAACTGATTAGGTTCATAGGTTCATAGGTTGGTACTAGGCTATCAGCCCTAGGGCCTATACAAGCATAGCCATAACAATTCCCTGGCTACTTCTTCCCACACTATTTACATTCCTGGACCCCTGTCTAACAGGGTGACCGACGTGATCCCCGGGGTGAATTTCCTTTCTCCCATCCAATCGTCAAGGTTCCTTTTGAAGAGGGCCAAAGAGGCACTCTGCTTGACATGTATGGGCAATCTATTCCAGAGTCTGGGGAGTCTCTGGGTCAGGAACCTATTCCTCCAGCATGTTTTGTTTATTGTGATGACAAGGTTTAGATCCCTGGAGCATGTGGCTCTGAGGGATTGGGATTTCTTTAAGTGTAGCATGTCCAACAGCTCTGGGTTTGACAAGGCCTTATATGTTAAGCAGAGATCGCCTCTGAATAAACAATATGCAACAGAGTATAGCTGAAGTTTTTTAAGGTGGTCACTCAGGGCATCTGCTTTAGGCCTGTGATTCTTTTAGTGAGGTATTTCTGTGGCCTTTCCAGTTGTTGCAGATGTCTTGAGAGGTACATACCAAATGGGGCATTGTATTCTATAATGGGTCTAATGAGGGATGAGTACAGTGGGACAATGACCTCTTTTTTCTGGATGAAAAGCCCTTAGTGATGAGGTGTACCACATAGAAGGATTTCCTGACTGTTGTGGCAATGTGGTTATTGAAGGTGAGACCACTGTCCACCTGTGTCCCTAAGTCTCTTATCACACTTTCGCTGCTTAGTGTACTGCCACCTATATGGTAATTCATGGGTACATGTTTTTTCCCAAAGGGGATAACTATACATTTCTTGGCATTGAGCTTGAGCCCATGGCTAGGGCACCAAGTATCTGTTTCTGTAAGGCCCTTTTGTAGAGTATCCACATAATTTGGGGATTCAATATTGGCTCCCAGTTTGCAGTCATCTGTGAACTTTGTTAGCCAGAGTCCCTTAGTGTTGGCCTGTACTTCAGAGAAGTAGATGCCAAACAAGAGCGGCCCCAGGACTGAACCCTGAGGTACTTCACTTGTCACTTGTCTGGAGCTGGATTTGGAGTTGGCTACTTTTACAGTGTGGGTTCTATCACTAAGCCAGTTAGCAACCCATTAGGTGATGTAGGGATTAATGCCCAGCTTAGTAAGTTTATCTATGATTCCAGAGCGGGGGATGGTGTCAAAGGCCTTGGCAAGGACTAGATAGGCTGTGTGAACCACCTTACCCTTGTCCATGGCTTTGGAGACTGATTCAAAGAAGTCAATCAAGTTCAGGAGACAAGATCGGCCTTTCACAAACTCAAACTGGGTGGGGTCCAGTGTTTGAAGGTTGCCAATGTCTTTGTTTATAAGTTCCATGATGATACGTTCCATGGCCTTGCAGATAAGGCTCATCAGACTGATGGGATGGTAGTTTCCGGGATCTAAGGTGGATCCCCCCTTGTGGACTGGGATAACTGTAGCTCTACGCCACTCAGTGGGCACGAAACCTGAGGTGAGGCTATGATTAAACATGACACTTAGGTGAGGTGCCAGTTAATTTTGTAGTTCATGTAGTACACAGCCTGGCATGTCATCTGGTCCCATGGATGCTGTATTCGTAGCATGGGATAGTGCGCTTTTTACCCATGTGGCTGTTATTACTGGAATTTGGCAATCTTCCGGTATTGAGATGGGCCATTTAGGGGGTGAGAGGGGGGTGAAGTTGGCATTGAATCGATCTGCCAGGATATTGGCAATATCCTTGGGATCATTATATTTAAAGCCATTCTGTTTTAGCTCAGAGCAGATCTGAGCATTGCCATTTAGATTCTTGACGTAGTTATAGAATGCTTTGTGGTTGTCTTTGGAATCTTTGGCAATTTTATTTTCGTAACTAGCTTTGGAGGATTTTATGAGGGATCTCAGTTTCTTACTGAGGCTAGTAAGGAAGATTTTTGCATGCTGGGATTTTCCTCTTTTCTGCAACAGTTTCTTCCTTTTGTTGTAAAGTTTGTTTATGGCAGGGGACCACCAGATTGGCTTCCTTTTTTGGATGAGAGCATCTTGGTTCTATTTGGGATGGCACAATCCATGCATGAGTGGATGTGCTCGTACAGTGCCTTAGTGATGGATTCAGCAGTTGAACTTTCAGTTCCTGTCTGCAGGTTTGTCATTTCCAACTTGAGTAGCATGAAGTTGGCTTTGGAGAAGTTTTTTTATGGAGGTTTCCTTACTTTTCTCCCTAGGGGGTTCAGTACTGAGTGTAACTGGAGGCTGTTGAACTACATCTGTAATCAAGTGTTGATTGATTCTTATCTTCAAGGCAAGTGTGTTTTTCACTGTTGTACTACTTGAAGGCTTTAGCCTAGACAGCAAAGTATGTTATGTTTTGAAGATTACTGTATCATGTTTTCTTTGAGAGTTGCATTAATCAGTTATTATGTATTTCAAGCACCTAAATGCTATACAAAATGGCATAAACAACTGAAATAGTGCACAAATAAACATTTAAATGTATGCAAACTGAATGTGGTGTCATGTCCTTTGCATTGTGTGTGGGTATATGTTTCATGCAATAATTCTCATTTGTAGGAAAGAATCAGACACTGGCCATTTGAAAATGTGGCAACAGTAGGAATAATGCCTGTTTGATATGCTGTGCACCCTCTATATATGCTCTTTATATATATCTATAAGTATTTATATATTTATGTAGGTGTGTGTGTGTGTGTGTGTGTGTGTGTGTGTGTGTGTGTGTGTGTATGTGTGTATTTATTTATATATATATATATATATATATATATATATATATATATATATATATATGTAGGTATATATGTGTGTGTGTGTGTGCATATGTATCATTAGAATGTTTAGTGCTTCCACATTGTACATTCCGTATGGTAGACTGACTGTTCTGCATGATATCTTAGAGAAATCATCCCAACATATTACAGCTGAGACGGCTTACTAGTAACATGTTGTGCAGGGTCCTGGGTTCAAACCTTGCAAGTGCTGGTTATTTTATAGCAAGGCAGATCAGTTCAGCTGTTGAGGAAGGGATAATGGCAATAATTACAAGAGATCCCTATTTTGGGCCCTTTCACCCCCATTTACAGTGCCTTTGGTCAGATGTTTCACATTGAGATGTTCAGAGTGTGGATCCGATATCCAAATGCAATACATATAGATATATATATATAGACATATATATATATATATATATATATATATATATATATATATATATATATATATATATATATATATATATATATATATATATATATATATATATATATATATATATATATATATATATATATGGATCTACCTGACTACATCGACTGTTCACAACAGCGACAGCAACTCAGAAGATCGACAAGTCAGAAGACCGACGGAGGAAAACACCGACGCTGAGAACACTGAGATGGGGAAAGGATGTGTAAGTATGCAGTAGTGATGGCCGTTAGGGTGCGAGTAAGGTAAGTGTGCGATGTTGATGGTCTGTAGGGATAGGGGTGGGATAAGGGAGTTATTGTTAGGGCGCGGGTTTGGTAAGGGTGCGAGTAAGGTAAGTGTGCGATGTTGACGGTCTGTAGGGATAGGGGTGGGATAAGTGAGTTAGGGTTAGTGCGCGGGTTAGGTAAGGGTGCAGTAGTGATATTTTTGGGTTAGGGGCGGGTTAAGTGAGTTAGGGTTAGCGAGGTTAGGTGAGTGTGCGATAGTGACGGACCTTAGGGTTAGGGTTTCGTTAGGGTTGTAGATAGTTGTGTATGTAAGGGTTAGTGTTGGTTTGTGAGGATTTTGGTGTGCTTGTGTTGTGTGTGTGGGTTTTGGACAGGGGATTTGTTTTGTTTGTTGTTATGATGTGTCGAGTGTATGGGTGTCGTGTTTGTGAACTGTCGATTATGTGGTGTCGGTGAAGTCGTTGTCGGTGTTGTGAACTGTCGATGTAGTCAGGTAGATCCATATATATATATATATATATATATATATATATATATATATATATATATACATATTGACATGCATGTCTACATGGATGTAGGATAGTTGATCGAAAGACCAACTGTCCGAATCCAACCCTACTGAACATTGTTTACTGAAACTGCTTTCACCGAAAAAGCAGTTTCAGTAAACGGAAGATAAAATACACACACACATACACAAAAACAACAAAAAAAAAAAAACACACACACCATGCTTACGCAAGGGGGCTTCACCCCCCCTACTTTTATATTCTCGCTTCAAGATCACATTACAGTGGGGAAAAGGGAATATTCCCTTATCCCCACTGCAGTCTGATCTTGCCCACTACCACTTCCCCCGGATTCCCTGTACTTTTATAAAAGTTTTGCGAAAGCACTTTTTTCACTAAAAAGTGCTTCCGTGAAACTGTGACAGCCCGTTTCACTTTCAGTGAAACAGTCTTTCGGTAGACTGTCCTAGACTCGTCTATATATATATATATATATATATATATATATATATATATATATATATATATATATATATATATATATATATATATATATACATACATACATACATATACATATATAAATACATTTTTCCTACTGTTGAATGACTGTACTGCATGATATTTTTGAGAAAAATCACACTTATCTGCAGCTCAAATGGCTTAGTGGTAACTTGATGTGCAGGGTCCTGGGTTTGAGACTTGCAACGGCTGATTATTTTGTTGCTGGGCAGAACAAAGGCTGTTGGATACAGTGATTAAGGCACTTTTAAGCAGTTGTAAGCGTGTTTTTTGTGGTGGTAAGCAATGATAATTTGCGGTTAAATATGCTTACAGATAGCCTTAAAAGTGCTTAATCTGTGTAGGCATTGCTTACCGCCATGCAAACAGGCTTAAACCCACTTACTACTGCTTAAAAGTGTTTACTCCTGCTTACCCCTCTGCTAATTTCTTTAAAAGAAAAGAAAAAAGGGTGATAGGAAAGTGGTGAAAAAGGGGGCACAAAGAGGGAAAGACAATACGGAAAGTAGCTAGATATGTGTAGGACGGTTGTAGGGAAGGTCCATAGCTGTCCATTTCTCTACAAGAACAGCTCTGCATATATACTGAATTTGGAGGTATATTTGGACACTCAACCCCCTGAGAGAGGGGTGAGGACAACAATAATGTGTTGTAAAGCCAATTAGGCCAGATTACATGTGTCCAGTGGACACGTGTACAAAATGGACAGCTATGTATGGAGTACATTTTCTTTTTTTAGGAACAGATTGCCCTTTTTTTAAGGTGAGAGTGGGATGTTCAGGAAGGATAGTAGGTATATTTGGGAAGGTAGGTTGTGTAGGTAGACAGACAAGATAGACAAGACAGCATACAGGGGCGGTATATGATACATGTGGGGGTAAACACCTTGGATGGGGAGAGATGTTTGGAAATTGGAAGCCCATGATCCCCCAAATGGAAACAGTGGGACTGAGGTCCCAACCATGGGCAGTCACCACTGCACCTTCATGAAAATGATGCTGGCTATGCTGGGCAGGAGGGGAAGGCTGACCCTGTAAATGCACCACACTGCCATCAAGCTGGTGTAGCAGATCTCCAAACTCCCTTCAGAGCTTGCTATGCACCAATCCCAGGACCTGACTTCGAGTGACAGGATCCTGTCTGCACCTGCTCCCGGGAGGGGGGGGACCTACATCCCCTAAGGCAGTTCTACCCGAAGGTGGTGCAGGACCAGCAGATGACGAGATCCTGGGGTGGGACCCAGATGTGCTGAGGCCCGGTGCCATGGCTAGATGAGGTGGGAGAGGTGGGTCTGCTGGGACCGGCCTTCCCAAACGTGCTATGGCGTTGCAGTTTTAGAACATATGTGGGTTAGTAATAGTCAACACAATCCAGGATTAGTTATAACAACAAGCATAGATATTCCCATTAATCCAAAACAACAGATTTGGAACAGTTGCATAGCAAACAGAACACATGCATATATGGAACCCCAGTGGCCATTACAACGGCATGCAGGTTACATTGATAGCAACAGGCCACCAATGATAGTATTTCAACATGGAACGTTCACAGAAACAGATTTCAATATTTGTTGAACAATAGGACATATGTCCCAACAGTAGGTTTGGTGTAACCATACCCATTGATTTGTGTGTTTAGATTATTGTTACAGATATGATGGGGAGGAGAGAGAGAGATGTCAGTTGGCAACTTATATAGCCTTGCAGTGCTCACAAATTTAATGATCATTGTTCTAATCATTACGCTACAGGTATTATTACAATACCCTATGGCCTTGGTTTGACCAGTAGTATGTTTGTACACAGTGTCTAATTCAACTGTCTTATAGCTACTTTCTACTTCTCTTACCTGGAAGACCTGTGAGGGGAATGTTTGTTAACACTTCCTGACTGTTTCTACACATATTCCCAGATTCCTAGTTAATATTATGCACATACCTCTCAATCTCTTAGTGCACACACTCTGGACAAAGCTTGACAATATGAGGGTAAAATAGGGTCATATTTTGAATATTGTTCTCATAAACATGGTGAGTTACTAGAGTAATAGGATGTGTTTTAATATACATTTTCTGAAGGTTTTGAGGTCTGAAAATCAAATGGATGTCATTATTTAGTGACTACAATTCTGAGATCATCCCACTGATTTTCCAGGGGGACAGAGGAACAGGCAAAAAATATTAGCCGATTATCTGGACATTCTGAAAAAATCTGTACAGCTGAGAGGTGTGATTATGCATACAGCTTACTACCACTCACAGGATTCGAAACAAGTCTGTGTCTGCTTAAAATTGAACAATTTAAGTTTCATCAGAGTGTGCTATATGGATATTGCAATCTATTTCTTTGGTGTTTTCTGTCTAAGTCTCTTTTGGTTGTAAAATCTGACCTTGTAATTACAACAGTCTTATACAGACATTCCTAGACATATTTTTATGTAGCACAGCATGAGAAACAGTGGTTGACACAACAGTACTATTCTGATATCAGATGTTGGTGAATGCTACATCAGGCCATAAAATACCAGAGTAAACACTACCAGTCCAGGATTTAAATCTTTATTGTCAGGTAGTTACAGTTTTCTAATCTGACAGACCTGTGGGGGGAATGTTTGTTAACACTACCTGACTGTTTCTACACATATTCCCCGATTCCTAGTTAATATTATGCACATACTTCTTAATCTCTTAATGCACACACTCTGGACAAAGCTTGAGAAAATGGGGGTACAAATAGGGACATATTTTGAATATTGCTCTCATAAACTTGGAGAGCTGTTAGAGTAACAGGATTTGTTTTAATATATATTTTCTGAAGGTTTTGAGGTCTGAAAATCAAATGTATGTCATTATTTAGTGACTACAATTCTGAGATCATCCCACTGATTTGCCAGGGGGACAGAGGAACAGGCTGAAAATATGAACCATTTATCTGGACATTCTGCAAAAATCTGTACAGTTGAGAGGTATGATTATGCATACAGCTTACTACCATTCCCAGGATTTGAACCATGGCTTTGTCTGCTAAAAATTCAACAATTTAAGTTTCATCAGAGCGTGCTCTTTGGATATTGCTATATATTCCTTTGGTGTTTTCTGTCTAAGTCTCTCTCGGTTGTATAATCTGACCTTGTACTTAGAACAGTCTTATACAGACATTCCTAGACATTTTTTTACGTAGCACAGTGTGGATAACAGTGGTTAACACAACATTACTATTCAGAGAATGCAACCCTAAATGCCATACAATACCAGAGTAAACACAACCAGTCCAGGACTTAGAACTTTATTGCCAGGCAGTTACAGTTTTATTTAAATATGACCTATATGGGACTATTACTGTCATATTGTCTGGTTTATTCAGTACAACCCATACACAGTTTTTATATTGCCAGGTGACTTTCTACTACTTTATATTTATTTGGTATGACTACTACAAGCAGGATTGTTACTCACCAAGCTCATGATGCAGCCTTTGCAACCTACTAGCATGGGTTTCCTGATTCACAGCCCATTCAGCTGCAGCTGTAAGGGAAATAGAGAAATATTTAGGCATACCTATTCATCACATATACAGACTGGACATTAGTAAACAGTTATTGGTATGACTACTTACACACTGCTGGAACATCATCCCTCTAACTTGCTTCTTAGACCCACTCGTCCAAGAGCTCCCTCTTCCTCCGCTTCATGTCAGCATAGTGGTGCCGGACCTGCTCAACAGTCCAAGGGATACCAGTGGCACTGGTGAGATCACAGGCAAGACAGTTCCAGGCTTCCACTTTATATTGGGAGCCCTTGTACTGGCGCTGCAGCAGTCTCTCATCATGGTTTTGTACCAGGAGTCCTACCATGACCTTGGACTCTTGTATGCCCCAGTGCTGCACACGGAAGTGCATGACCTCACCAACTCCTGCCATACTGCCTATAGTGGGAAGCTGCAACCAGTTATGAGCTGTATTCTTGCTTGTGGAGTTTAAATATGGCCGATTTTCCACCCTCTGCCATGATTGGATGTTTTTGAATATGCTGAGCTAAGCTAGGCTACGGGCAAACCTGCTTAGCTAAGGTTGGCAGTGCTTAAAGGGGCAGGTTCAGCATTGCTTACCAATGGGCAAATCCACTTAGCTGGGCTATTCATTGCTTAGTATTCATATAGACACAATGCTTGCACCCAGTCAGCAAAGCTGTGCAGTGCGTAGCGTTGCTTATTTTTAATTTTATAAACTTTCGACTGCATGGGATTGAGTCATCATTCATTGCATATTATAAATTTGTTTACTGTCCCTGACTCCCCCAATGTGCTTTCATTACATTTATTCATGTGTGACTATACTGTATGGGACACTAGTGTTTATATGGAGATTTCACATCTTTATTAACTGACACCTCACATCTGGACCTACTACAGTACTCTGGTTAACAAATATATGCTATTTAGTAGCTAATTATAAAAAATGTTTATGTAGTGGTTTCACATGTAAAATACAAATTGTTTACAGTGGGGATTGAAACAGTAATGGTTGCATGCTTTAACTACTATACAATTACAGTACTGCTTATGTTGGATGTCTCTTGCTATTTAAGTTCTTGTGCTGCTTAAGCTGGGCTTAAAAAAATATTTGTTGTGTTTTTTTATTTGTACCCCTCAGAATATCCATGCTAATGCTGAACCTGTTATTCTGTCAACTTTCTGCTTTGTGGGATGATTGTCCCTTTTGGCTTTGCCCACATTCCTTACTCTGACCAATTGGGAGGTGTGCACATTTTGTTTATGCTAAATGTGTTATTCTAACAACTTTTGTTTTGGTAGGGATGATTGTTCCTTATGGTTTTGATGAGATTTGTTATCCTGACAGGTTGGGGATGTTACGAGCATTCTCGCTTATTTTAAATTGCCGAAAGGCAATTCTGGAGTGCAGGAGGCATGTATGTTGTGAGAGCTGTGCTCTCAGACACAGCCCCTGTGCTCATACATGGAAGCATGTCTATTTTACAACACGGCAGGCATGGAGCGCTGCTGTGCTGAACAGGAACGGTCCCTGCCATGCAGGAATAACTTATTCCTGCATGGCTGCTTGCTGAATCTGGGGGGAAGGTGTAGTGATGCAGTGGTAGCATTGTTTCCTCTCAGCAAGAGGTTCTCTGGTTTGACCCTCGGCTGGAGTTCCTTCTCTGCAGAGTCTGCATATTTTCCCTGCATTCATATGGGTTTTCTCAGGGTACTTCTGTTTCCTCCCACATTACAAAGACATGTGTCTGGAGTGTTTCTCCCTGGGCCTCTGCTGAAAATTGGCTTTGTTCCAAGTCAGACTTTCCCAGTAAAAGAATGTTAAATAAAGTGTAAACATTTTGTTAAAATTTCCAAGTAATTCTACTTTTTAGTTGAGTTTCGTGACTTATTTTTCTGAGACTTCTGTTTAAGCTTTTCAAACTGTTTCAATTATATTATTTTATCTTTGTATGGATTACTTGATAGCCATTTCTCTGCTTATTTTTGTGTCTTTCAATTTACAGCAAACATGTTTTGGTTGAAAAAAACCCACTAAATACTAAAATCATATCTTCATTAAGTTAGTTTAATATCATAACTAATAGTTTCTCCAGGAGTGATATATTTCTCTAATTATTACGGTTATAGAACAACCAAAGTGTCCAGTGCAGACAGGCATCCCCTCATACAAGGTGCTGTCATTCCCTTCAGTTTCTTATTATTAGATTATGTAATGTGGAATGTATCACTATATATCCAGCTTGTTGGTTTAGAAAACTGTGTAAGAACATCTGAAAAGGGGTTGCAATGATATAACCATTTATAGACAAGGCAACATTAGTCTGAACAGCCACATGAAGTAATCAAATTGAACAATTCTAAAACATTAATTTTAGAAGAAACATTTGGATATTAATTATGTTCAGAGTAACAGATATAAAGCTATCAAAAATGTAAATATCTTCTTCAGGAATGATTAATGGTATCAGAAATAGTATATCCTATGTGAAGGCTTTAGCTGATCTCATGTTATTGTTCTTTGTCACCTTGTAGGTGAGTAAACCATATATATATATATATATATATATATATATATATATATATATATATAGGGTCTATATTAGATCACCGAACACTTAAAAAAGTGAACGGTGATTAATTGACCCTATGTAAGCAAAACCTTACAATTTCGAACTGTCAGAACAGCGATTTTTTTTTCCTAGGGAAAAAAATTGCTGTACCAACAACAAAAAATATATATTAAACACTTTAAACATTATATTAAGTGGGGGGCTTCACCCCCCCCACCCCCTACTTAAATATACCAAATCCGAGTCCGCACTACAGTGCCAAAAACGGCAAAGTAACGAAGAGGCCAAGCAAATTCTTTCCCAGAGAAATAATTTGCTTAAAAGCTGCTACGATATTTTGCCATTTCAGGCTATTGAGTTTAACCAAGACTCATTCAAAAGACTGTGTCTTCAGTCTTCTAATAGGGAATATATATATATATATATATATATATATATATATATATATATATATATATATATATAGATATATAAATATATATATATTTATATATACACACTCTTTTTACTCCTTCAAGTGTTTCCCATCCCACATCAGCAATGGAGTAATTTCAGCTGTATGATGACTCATGATCATTTACTGTATGTTATTTTCTTCAGTGATCTCAAATCAATTAAAGAAATAGGAAACGGATTTACAAAACTGCTGTTAGTTTTCCCACATCAGATTTCATGTTTAAAAGTATTTTGACTATTTTATCTTTTCCTCTTTCAGAATGAATGACAGGGAGTTAGGGAAAAGGCAAAATGAAAAGGACAAAGTCCTTAAGCTTTGCAGAGATGTACTGTCAAAGGAGCCTGTCAAAGAATGAAATAATACAATTTTTCTGCTGTCCCTAAGAAGGGTACAATTTCCCTGATGCCTCCCATACACAGAAATGTACTGTCATTTTCTAAAACAATGACTAAAAAACTAATATTGTCTTAAGACCTATGCCCAACTTTGCTGTAATGGAGTACCATCATGTTTGCAATTTCTCGTTATATCTTTTCCATTTTGGACTACAAAACCTTTATGTAAAAAGGTAAATACCAAATAATTAATTGCCAAATAAACCATCTCTATCTTGTGCAAAGTAAGGGGCCTAATAGTGTACAATGGATATGTGACATCATTAGCTGAATCTTTACATAAGTCAGCAATGTCTGTTTTTCACATTTCATGGCAGCTTTGTAAATATCTCAATATACATTTTTTCATTGGATGTGACTCTTCCTCAGTTTAATAGGTAAAGTACTTCTTTACTTAGCTAATTCTTACTATTAGCTAATTCTTACTATTTAGGTGGGTTGGTCATCAGATCTTTTCTTGCCATGACCCGGGGTCTATGAAAAGCACAAATTAAATACATTAATACACTGAAAACACATTTCATAAAACATGCAAAAAGTGAGCTGACTACGCGGACAGTACTCATACAATTAACAGACAGAATTTGCAGTGCAATATTATAGACAAGGTAAATTACAAAATTTTACCTTACAAAATTATAAAATAGATATCCAGTTTAGGCACCTCTGTAATGGAGTATGCCACAAAATAATCACAACATACACTTTGGGAGGAAAGTAGTTCTAACAATTGTCTCTTAAAATCTGCATTTATTTTCAAGAAATAAATACTAATAAAGTATGTTTGTGCAAACTTTCCTGGATTAAAATTGGATGAGCTGTCATTTAATGATGTATAACTATTCCTTAAAATGCACTATGTCTCAGTGGTTTATTTCTACATAATCATTGCTTTTGTGCCCAGGCTATGGTTTATATATTTATGCAACTTTCTTTAAAATGTGCAACGCCGCAGTATTTTGTTCCTGTGTAATGGCTTACCTGCCATGTAAACAAATGCAAATATATAAAATAAATAAAAAAGTACTAAATTCTCCTGACCAGCCTCAATGCTATCAAAAGATGATACTTTAATAACACAATTGCCACTATGCATATTTCTTCTGAGACCATGTTATTCTAGATGTTTCAGTTTAGGACAAGCCAATACTTCACTGATTGTTTATTGACCTAGGTTTTCTGTTCCTTTATCTAATCTGCCCACTATTTTATTTCAAGCCTTTTTTTACTCTAAATCTTTTGCTGAAGAGTATTTTAATATTGGCATGAAACTCCCTTAAAACAGCAGGAGCCTAAGCTACTACCTTCATTAACCATTGTTGTTTTATTACTAGAACATTGTAGTTCAAATATTTGAATGCACCTTCAATGGTACAGGAAGGAAAAAAAGGAAAAGGAAGGGATGATCTTTCCCCTGCCACATCTAGAGAAGAGGAAAATGTTCATATGAGGCTGATTTGGCCTTCTTCATCTCAAGATTCTGACATGCAGAAATCTCCCTCTCAGTTCTCAGGGTCACCACCATACCTTAAATTATATGACTAATTTTTAAATGGTCTTTGGAAAATTCTTCTTTACTAGAAATGAGATACAGAAAGGTGATGAGGCTCCCTGATGCAAACAGGAAAGCACCTCCAGTTTATTAAAGTAATAGTAAGAGTGAGTTATGCGATGAACAGTGTGGTGCCCCTAAGAAAGTGACAAGATATATAAAATAACCTTAAATAGGTATGACCTATACATCACACACAATCCTAATCCTGCTGCTGTTTCCTTAACCGCTTTTAATCAAAGTGGGAAAGCTGTGTATTAGATACTTTAGCCATCTGATAAAGATTCAGGATTACTAGATAAATGTAGGCAGAGATCATGCACAGAGTATATTAGCAATTAGAACACTTAATTGTTTAGCACATGTGGAATCTTTTAAAATTTCAGTTTTAGACAAGATACAAGAAAATTTAGTACAGATTCTTCTTAAGTCACTATGGGAATATAGGTCCTGGATGCAGCAGTAGATGACATCTGAGCTCATACACTGAAACTTGCAAATGCCGTTGTTGATACTATATCAAGAATTGCCATATCAGCAGTGATCCTGAGAATTCTTGCTTGAAGATGTTGAAGGCAAATTATCAAACGCTCTGTTACATATGATTTTTTAATTGGTCAAACAAGGTAAGGTAGTTTTGGGACATTTCCAGATCATGATAAGCCAAAAACAAGTGTGTTCACTACTTCCTTATTGCTTTTTTTTAAACTGCTGAAGTTTAAATCTGATAATGTTTGAATAAAAAAGTAAAGTTTAATTGATTATCTATTGTAGAACCATTATCTAAACAAATATTACTAAAGTACTAAGTTAACAGTGCTGAATAGTTACTGTTAAATGCATTGCTGTTGGCCAGCTAAATTACAAAAAATATTATTGAGGGATCTGTGGACACTCACCCCCAGATTCAGCAAATGGCCGTGCAGGAATAACTTATTCCTGCATGGCAGGGACAATTCCTGTGCAGCATGGCAGCGCACCATGCATATGTATGAAGGTGCACTGCTGTGCTGTAAAATGAATACTGTTCTGTGTATGAGCGCAGGGGGTGTGTCCGAGAGCAGAGCTCTCACAATACACATGCCCCCTGCACTCCAGAATTGCCGTTCGGCAATTTAAAATGAGCGAGAATGCTCATAACACCCCCAACCCATCAGGGTAAGAAATCTAGACAAAGCCATAAGAGACAATCATCCCTGCCAAGCCATAAAGTTGATAGAATAACATGTTTAGCATAAGCACATAGTGCACATCTCCCAACCCATCAGAGTAAGGAATCTGGACAAAGCCATAAGGGATAATCATCCCTACAAAGCCAGAAAGTTGATAGACTAACATATTCAGCATTAAGATGGATATTCTGAAGGGTACAAATTAAAAAACACAACAAATAAATTATTTTTTGA
Source organism: Protopterus annectens (assembly GCF_019279795.1). Classification (NCBI taxonomy): domain Eukaryota; kingdom Metazoa; phylum Chordata; order Ceratodontiformes; family Protopteridae; genus Protopterus; species Protopterus annectens. The sequence goes on along the minus strand of NC_056731.1, from coordinate 614,333,389 downwards.
CATATGCAATACAGTTTAAGCATTGCTGCGTGGGTGTGCCCGTTGCTTAGCTATGCTTAGCCCAGCTGAAATGGAAGGATAAGTTAAAAAGCAATAGACATCCAGCAGAAGCATAAGTGCAATAGTGTAGCAGTTAGAGAGTACACCTTGCATGTAGTCATTCACAGTTTGAGCCTCTGCAAAGCCATCTGTATGTGTAAACATTGCAATTTTAATTTATTTGTATATTTGTGTAGGAAGTACCTTATTTTTCTCAACCAGAGTAGTGTATTAGGCCCAGGTGTGAGGTGTCAGTGTAATAAAGTAGGGAAACCCCCATATAAATACAAGTGCCCCATACAGTATAGTCCCACAAGAATAAAGTAATTACAGCACATTAGGGGATGTCAGGGGAAGGTAAATAAATCTATATTATGTAATGAATGATGAATCAGTCTCATGCAGGTGGTAGACCAATATAATAAAACATAAGCAATGGTAAGCATTGCACAGCTATGCTGACCATGTGTAAGCATTGTGTACATATGAATACTAAGCAATGAATAGCCCAGCTAAGTGTATTTGCCCATTAGTAGCAATGCTAAACCTGCCCCTTTAAGCACTGTCAACCTTAGCTAAGCAGGTTTGCCGGTAGCTTAGCTTAGCTCAGCATTTTCAAAACCATCCAATCATGACAAAGGTGGAACATCAGCTGTATTTATACCCCACAGGTGGGAATACAGCTCATAAGTGGTTGTAGCTCTCCACTGTAGTCAGTATGGCAGGTGTTGGAGAGGCCATGTACTTTCAGGTGCAGTGCTGGGTCATACAGTAGTCCAAGGTCATGGTAGGACTCCTGGTAAAAAAAAAAAAAAACATGATGTGAGACTGCTCCAGGACCAGAACCAAGGCTACCAATATAAAGCAGAAGCCTGGGAAAGTCTTGCCCCTGATCTCACCAGTACCACTGGTATCCCTCGGACTGGTGAGCAGGTCTAGCACCACTATGCTGACCTGAAATGGAGGAAGAGGGTGCTCTTGGAATAGTGGGTCCAAGAAGCAAGACAGGGGGGTGACGTCCCAGTAGTGTGTAAGTATTCATAGCAATAACTGTTTACCAAAGTCCAGCCTGTGCATGTGATGGACAGGTATGCATAAATGTTTCTCTATTTTCATTACAGCTGCAGCTGAGTGGGCTGTAAACCAGGAAGCCCATGGCAGCAGGTTGCAAAGACTGCATCGAGATGCTGTTGAGTAGCAATCTTGCTTTTAGTAGTCATACCAAATAAATATAAAGGAGTAAAATGTCACCTGGCAGTATAAATTATGTGTATGGTTTCTATTGAATAAACCAGACAATATGACAGTAATAGTCCCATATATGTCATATTTAAATAAAAGTGTAACTGCCTGGCAATAACGTTTTAAATCCTGGTCTGGTTGTGTATACTTGGGTATTGTATGTCCTCACATGTTGCATTCACCAAGATCTGATATCCGAATAGTACTGTTGTGTCAACCACTGTTTCTCACACTGTGCTACATAAAACATATGTTTTCGGAATGTCTGTATAAGAATGTTATAATTACAAGGTCAGATTGAACAAACAAGAGAGACTTAGACATAAAACACTGAATGAAAAGACAGCAGTTTCTAAATAGCTCACTCTATTGAAACACACATTGCTGCATTTTAGTAGACACAGCCCTGGTTTAAATCCTGGGAGTGGTAGTAAACTGTATGAATACACCTGTCAACTGTATAGATTTTTACAGAATGTCCAGCTTTTTGGCTCATATTTGTGGCCTATTACTCTTTTTTCCTGCCAAATCACTGGGATGATCTCAAGATTGTAGTCAATAAATAATGACATACATTTGCATTTCAGATTTCACATCATTCAGAATATATATATTAAAACAAATCTTGTTACTCTAGCAACTTTCTAAGTTTATAAGAGCAATGTTTAAAATATGTCCCTATTTGTACCCACATTTTGTCAAGCTTTGTCAGTATTTTTTGCATTAAGAGGTTGAGAGATATGCAAGTAAATTTAAGTAGGAATTTTGGAATATGTGTAGAAACAGTCAGGAAGTGTTAACAAACATTCCCTTCACAGGTCTTCCAGGTAAGAGAAGTAGAAAGTAGCTATAAGACAGTTGAATTATACACTGTGTACAAACATACTACTGGCCAAACCAAGGCCATAGGGTATTGTAATAATACCGGTAGAGTAATGATTAGGGCAATGATCATTAAAGTTGTAAGTACTGTGATGACCGTGCCCTGGCCAAGCAATCAAGGAGCCTCAATCCTCACCACTAACACCAGGGAAGTCATCTCATAGAAGAGGAAAGGATAACTAATACACACAGTAAAATACAATTTCCCTTAAGTGCACACAGAGATCACAGTCAGTCTGGAGCTGGTTGCTCCCTTGCTCTGCAGGTCCCCAATAAGACTCCCCACTGGCACAGTTATAGGGTCCAGATCTCAGCCTAGCTGGCAAGCTACCCTCCAGTACCCTCTCTGTTCAACCAGTGTTTCATGTCCCTGCCCAGGTAGTTGACACACACCCATACTTTGTGATAAGTATTTATACAACATCACAGGCACTCCTGTGAAAGGCTGACACAGATTCTCCAGCTGTCCCCTTTACCCAAACTATATGGTAGTAGTTTCTGCCACCACCAGCTTACAATTATCAGCTACCCAAAGGCCCTTGAAAGGGTGTCCAATTATTACTGTGCAATATTATTATCCAATTGGTAATGTGACTATTCAGTCTAAGGCTTATTAGAGTGGCCTATTATAATAACCTCTATAAATATGTAATGTACTGTAGAGCCTACTATCTCTACACAAACCAGCCACAGGCAGAGCTTTTTAAAATATTTAATAATAAATAATTAAAACACAAGACAATACAACTACACCACAGAGATATCTAAGTGTTCGAGATCACACAGAAACTTAAAACAATACAGTAGGACAGGTCTTATGTCAAAGAAAAATACTTAATCTAATCTAATAAAACACAGTGCTATAATCCTACTTACATACATAAAGAGCATAAGCGGTGCTGGGGTTGATGGTCCAAGACAAAATGCTTCCAGTCTCTCACTGAACAATAGTTTTTACAACACTAACAAACAGCTCTGCTAAGGCCCTCCTAAATTACATCATTTTGACACTTAGGTTTTCCACGCATTCACATTACATCATTTTGACACTTAGTCTGGAGTTCCCAGGCCACAGACTGCCTTATTTAGCAATCTAACACCTGGTCCTGAAACTAGAACAATAAAAGACATTTCACATGTATACTCAGACAATTATTCCTTAAGTTAAGGCAATAGAAAGAATGTGTTCAGCCAGCTGATTTGGCACCACCATTTAGATAATTGTAACTTCAAAGAACATTTAAAATGCTTGGCTTGGTTTTCCTTACAGCAGATGGCAATGTTGCAACAATCTTAAGTTCACATTTTACAGTGTTTTCTTTCATTTATGAACACAAGCCTGTATTTTACATTTATTTATACAAATAATAGAATTATGTATAAAATTCTATTTGACTAGGCTGGCAGCCTTCACTCATCTTTCCCCAATCTTCACATCTTTTTCCCCCTGGAGAACTCAAGTTAGTTTTTCAAGTGACCCTTGAGAAACACCGCTTGAGAGGGTTAGGTCTATCTGAGGGTACCTCACCCCATTCCCTGTCTTGAGAGCCCATCTGCATTGGCATTGCTATTCCCACTGCGGTGCTGCACTGACATATCACATGCTTGCAACCCCAGGCTCCATCTTAGCAATTTGGCATTTTGCTGTCTGGCTCTGTTTAACCATATTAGACGGTTGTGATCTGTCATTACACTGAATTTTCTTCCATACAGATAAGTTTGAAGATTCTGCAATGCCCACACTATGGCTAGACATTCCTTTTCTACAGCTGCAGAGCATTCTTCCCTGGATTAGAGCCTATGACTGAGATAAACCACTGGGTGCTCTTCCCCCTCTGAAGAAATCTGGTTAAGTACAGCCCCCACTCCATGGTTTGAAGCATCCAATTGCACAACAAATTCTTTGCTGTAATCTGGACTGGCTAACACAGGGGGTCCTCCTAAAGCTTCTTTAAGCTTCTGAAATGCCTGCTCACATGCTGGGGTCCACACTACCTTATTTGGCCTGTTATACCCTTGTCAGGTCTGTGAGGTGAGCAGCTCTGGTACTGTAACTATGGACAAACTTTCTGTAGTACCCTGCTGTCCCTAAGAATGCCCTCACCTGCATTTTAGTAACAGGTACAGGCCATGCTGGAATAGCTTCCACTTTGGGAGGTTCTGGCCTTATCTTTCCACTCCTATATGTCCTAGGTAGGAGACCTCTGCCATACCTACATGACATTTGCTCGACTTAATGGTCAACTCCGCCCTCTGTAGTCTGCCCAGCACCTCCCTGACATGCTGAAGGTGCTCTGGCCAGGAATGGCTGCAGATGGCAATATCATCTAGGTAAGCAAGTGCAAACCCTCCTGCTCCTGCTAGGATATTATCCACCAGCCTTGGGAAAGTCACTGTGGCATTCTTCATCCCAAAGGGCATCTTTGTGAACTCATACAAGCCAAAAGGAGTCACAAAGGCTGACTTCTCTCTAGCACTGGGAGTCAAGGGCACCTGCCAGTAACCCTTGGTAAGATCAATGGTTGTAAGATGCTTAGCCCCACCTAGCTGCTCTAAAGCCTCATCTGTCCTAGGCATGGTGTAAGCATCCGACTCTGTGCGACTATTTAATATTCTGTAATCCACACAGACCCTGGTGCTGCCATCCTTCTTTGGCACCAACACCACTGGTGAGGCCCAGGGACTGTTGGACTCTTGAATCACCCCTAGTTCCAACACCTCCTGTACCACTTCGCCCAGAGTCTGTTTGAATCTCTCAGTCACCCTATAAGGGGTCTGCCTAATAGGCCTTTTGGGTCCTTTATCCACCTCGTGCTGCACAAGGAGGGTGCTCCCTGGTTTCCCAGTGAACATGTCCCCAAATTCCTGCAACACTGCTTGGATTTATCAAACCTGGGTAGGAAATAGCTGCTGGAATATTGCTACCCCTTCCACCGAGGTGTCAACCCAAGCTTCACTGAGGAGATCAGTTCCCAGATCTCCCTCAGACTCCTCCTGCAATCCACTGAAAATGCTCAGCATAAGGGCCTCCATACCATGGTAAGGTTTCATCATGTTAACATGATAAACTTTGTGCCCCTGCCATCTACCTAGCACTTCCACCATGTAGTTAACATCACTTACCTTTCTTACCACCTTGTAGGGTCCCTCCCAAGCTGCTTGCAGCTTGTTGTGTCTGACAGGAATGAGAACCATTACCTGCTGCTACACAGCATATTCCCTAGCTCGAGCATTCCTGTCATACCACACCTTTTTCTGTTGTTGGGCTTCTGCCAGTTTCTCATGGGCCAAGCCCATGAGTTCCCTGAGCCTTGTCCTGAGGTTTAGGACGTATGCCACAACAGACTTCTCGTGAGACTCACACTCACCTTCCCACTCATCTTGAATTAAATCTAGAGGTTCCCTCATCCTATGCCCATACAGCAACTCAAAGGGTGAAAAACCTGTGGATTCCTGGGGAAACTCTCTGTAAGCAAACAACAGAGGGGGCAAATATTTGTCCCACTTCCTCTTAAACCTGATCTGCAAATGCCCGTCGCATGGACTTAATTGTAGAGTTTAGCCTCTCAACAAGACCATTAGTCTGGGGATGGTAGGGGGTTTTCTTCATGTGCTTCACCCCACAGGACTTCCACAGACAAGCCAGCAGGTCTGACATGAAATTGGCACCTCGGTCAGTCAGTATTTCTTTTGGGAAACCTACCCTGCTGAAAATCTCTAACAAAGCATTTGCCACCTTCTCTGCCTCAATGGAGGATAAAGCCACTGCCTCAGGGTATTGTGTAGCATAATCCACTACCAATAGGATATACTTTTTCCATGTGGAACTTGGGGTACTCAGAGGACCCACAGTATCCATAGCTGCCCACTGAAATGACTCCTCAATCACAATCAAAGTCATCAAAGGAGCTCTCACCTTGTCTCCTGCCTTGCCTACCTTTTGGCACTGCTCACAGGTCCTGCAGTACCCTGTTACATTTCTAGAAATTCCAGGCCAATAGAAGTTTTGCATAATACGCCTCTTTGTACGTTTTATGCCCATATGACCTGCAAAGGGAATATCATGGGCTATGGCTAGAAGTGCCAGACAGTAAGCTTTAGGCACTATCAACTGCTGTACTCTTTCACCTTCTTGCCATCCCTTAGGGGTCCACTCTCTGTATAGAAACCCTTTGTCCCAGTATACAGATTCCCCCTTCCCTTGAGAATCAGGTGCCTCCCTAGCTACCTGCCTCAGGCCTTGCAATGTAGGGTGTGAGAGCTGAGCCTGTCTCAACTCTCTCCTTGTAACCCTTTCCAGCTCCCCTTCCACTGGAAGTCTGGCATCCTCTGACAGTGTTGCCTCACTGTCAGCCTGGGTACTACTACTCACCTCTACCTTTGCAGTTACTCTGTCCAAAGGAACATCACTACCCACAAGGAGCTGTGGCTCACATTCAGTCTCACTGCTACAGTGTAGCACCCTCCCTGAAGTAACCACCTCAGCAGTCCTGGCTGCAAGTATGCAGTCTGTCTGGGTCTCCCCCAGGCTACAAGACCCACATGCCTGTCTCCTAGCCTCAATGCATATAACTGCATAAGTACATGGCACTGCCTTATCTGAATCCTTCCCTCTCAGGACATCTGCAGAATGGTAGTTCCATACCCTGGTTGTCTCAAGACAACCCACTATTGGCATTTTGTCTTTCCCACTTACTGACTCCCTCACCTTTGGTTCCCCACTTTGCCTCCGTGGACACCTGTATGCCACATGGCCCCACTGGTTGCATTCAAAACATTTAACCCTAGCTCCTGGACGTATACCTGTGCTAGTGGCTTCCCGTACTACTGGCGGATTCTGTTGGGGAGGTCTGTGCTGCCCACCATGGGTCCCTTTAGACCCATGAGCAGTACTGGGGGTCCACCTCCTGTGCAGGGCTGCCCTGCTGGCCAGGTATAGGTCTCCCTTCTTCCCCAACTCATCTGAAGTAGCACATTGTCTATCTGCTAACCAGATCCTCAAGTCCTCAAGCAAAGTGCTGAGGGCTTGTTCCCTCACCAAAATGTCTGCCAGCCCTTCAAAAGTGGTGACCTGACATTCACTCACCCAGCTATGAAAATAAGTGTTCAGTTCAGCAACATATTCACATACATTTTCATCTGCCTTGAGTCTATGCTCACAAAACTTTTTTCTGTACATTTCAGGTGTTAGCTTAAAACATTGTAACAAACATTTTTTTACAGCAGTATAATCAAAACAGGCAGAGTCAGGCATTTGTGATATACAAGTTACAGCTTTCCCATGGAGTAAGGGCGTCAGAAACCATACCCAGAGCCTTTGGTCAACATTATACTGTTTGTATACCGTTTCAAACATGTGAATGAAACTATCAAAATTATCCCCTCTTTAAATTGCAGAAGAAATTTACTGACCTGTTGTGCTTCTAGGGTCCAGTTACTCCCTACCCCATTACCTCCATGACTCTGGCAAAGAGTCAGCATTTCCCTCTCATGCTTCCTCTGGTGCTCCTTTTCTTCTGCTTCTATCTCCAAACGTCTGGCCTCTAACTCAAGTCTCTTTAGCTCCAGCTGGATTTTTAAGTCCACTGTAGAAAGGTTGAGTTGTCCATTCCCTGAGGATATTGTATCTTTACTGCCAGTCTGATTGTTCTTTTGGATGCTGTTTTCTGATGCAGCTGTAACCAAGGCTGCAATCAGGTCTGCCTTAGTCAGGTTTCCATGCACCAGTCCCCTAGCCTGGCACATCTCCACCAGCTGGCTCCTTGTTAGCTTCCATACTCCTGTGCTGACATGCTGCCTGCACACCCTGACTAACTAAGCTAACAAGAGAAATAAAACAATTGTGATCTGAACTCTAAGTATACACTGTGTGGCTAATTTAGAGTACAAAACACTTTCAGAGATCACTGTACATAAGCTACAGGATTCACTCTACCCACACCACTACAAGCCAATTAGTATCTAAAGTAGATCCCACCACTGCCAAACACTTGTGAGGATATCTTATCCCAACCACTGCCACCACTTGTGATGACCAAGCCCTGGCCCAGCAATCAATGAGCACCAATCCTTACCACTAACACCAGGGAGGTCGTCTGATAGAAGAGGAAAGGATAATTAATACACACAGTAAAATATAATTTCCCTTAAGTGCACACAGAGATCACAGTCATTCTGGGGCTGGTTGCTCCCTTGCTCTCCAGGTCCCCAATAAAACTCCCCACTGGCACAGCTATAGGGTCCAGATCTCAACCTAGCTGGCAAGCTAAAATCCAGTACCCTTTCTGTCCAACCAGTGCTTCGTGTCCCTGCCCAGGTCGCTGACACACACCCACACTTTGAAATAAGTATTTATACAACTTCACAGACACTCCTGGGAAAGGCTGACATAGGTTCTCCAGCTGTGCCCCTTTACCCAGCCTATACGGTAGTAAGATCTGCCACCACCACTTAACAATTATCAGCTAACCAAAGGCCCTTGAAAGGGTGTCCAATTATTACTGTGCAATATTATTATCCAATTGGTAATGTGACTATTCTGTCTAAGGCTTATTAGAGTGGCCTATTACAATAACCTCTATAAATATGCAATGTACTCTAGAGCCTACTATCTCTACACAAACCAGCCACAGGTAAAGGTTTTTAAAATATTTAATAATAAATAATTAAAACACAAGACAATACTACTACAACACAGAGATATCTAAAAGTTCAGAGATAACACAGAAACCTAAAATAATACAGTAGGACAGGTCTGATGTCAAAGAAAAACACTTAATCTAACTTTCTAATCTTTAGCTATTCTTAAGAGAAAACACAGTGCTATAATCCTACTTACATACATAAAGAGCATAAGCAGTGCTGGGGTTGATGGTCCAAGACAAAATGCTTTCAGTCTCTCACTGAACAATAGTTTTTACATCACTAACAAGCAGCTCTGCTAAGGCCCTCCCAAATTACATAATTTTGACACTTAGGTTTTCCCAGTATTCACATTACATCATTTTGACACTTAATCAGAGTTCCCATGCCACAAACTGCATTATTTAGCAATCTAACACCTGCTCCGGAAACTACAACAATAAAAGACATTTTGCATGTATACTCTAACAATTATTCCTTAAGTTAAGACATTAGAAAGAATATGTTCAGCCCGCCAATTCGGCATCACCATTTAGATAATTGTAACTTCAAAAAACATTTGAAATGCTTGGCTTGGTTTTCCTTACAGCAGATGGCAATGTTGCAACAATCTTGAAGTTCACCTTTTACAGTGTTTTCTTTCATTTAAGAACACAAGCCTGTATTTTACATTTATTTATACAAATAATAGAATTATGTATCAAATTCTATTTGACTAGGCTGGTAGCCTTCGTCCATCTTTCCGCAATCTTCACAAGTACTGCAAGGATATACAAGTTGTTAATTGACAACCCCCCACCACTGACTATTACTAACCCACATATGTTCTAAAACTGCAACACCATAGCACGTTTGGGAAAGCCGATCCCAGCGGACCCACCTCTCCAACCTCATCTGGCTGTGGCACCAGGCCCCAGCACATCTGGGACTCATCCCAGGACCTCCTTGTCCACTGGGCCTGAACCACCTTTGACTGGAACTGCCTCAGGGGATGGCGGTCATCCCCGCCTTGGAGTGGGCATGTACAGGATATAGTCACCTGAAGCCAGTTCTTGGGATTGGTGCATAGCAAGCTCCAAAAGGAGTTTGGAGATCTGCTACATCAGCTTGAGGACTGTGTGATGCAATTAGAGGGTCAGCCTGCACCTTCTGCTCAACCTCCAGCACAGTCACCTTTGGGGCCATGAAGGTGCAAGTGGTGACTGCCCATAGGTGGGGACCTCAGTTCCACTGTTTCGATTTGGGGGCTCATGGTCTTTGAATTTCCAAATAACCCTCCCCGTTCAAGGTGTTCCCCCCACATGTGCAATATACTGCCTCTGTATGCTGTCTTGTCTGTCTTCCTACCCAACCTATCTCCTCAAATATACCTACTATCCTTCATGAACATCCCACTCTCACCTTAAAAAAAAAAAAGGGCAATCTGTTCCCAAAAAAAAAAAAATTTGCCAAATACATAGCTGTCCATTTTGCACACATGTCCACTGGGCACATGTAATCTGGTCTAAATGGCTTCACAACACATTATTGTTGTTCTCACTCTTCTCTCAGGGGTTTGAGTGTCCAAATATACCTCCAAATTCAGTATATATGCACAGCTGTGCACATCCCTAGCTACGTTCCCTATTGTAGTTCCACGATTAGAAGAACCAGACCGTGGGATGAAGTATAAAAGACTTTACTATTCTTGTCTTATTAAAACCAATGTTGAAACTTCACTTTCAGAAAGAACTTTCAATTAAAACCAGAAAAAACAATTGAGATCAAGCGCTTTCGCTTGGCTCAAATACCAAGCTTTATCAAGATGAACTGTTTACTAAAAGGGCCATTAATATAAGGCTCACCTTCAACCATGTGACAACAGGTCATAATTAATGTTTAAAGTTGTACATTTTCAAAATATAAAATCAAAAAATTATTATTATTCATATTTGATCTGTCATGTTGACCTGGCTACACCCATTTATACATTATTATGCACTACATTGATATTCACAAAGAGAAATGTTTGTTATAAAACAATGGTATGTTAGAATATTTTTACCAGTATCGATCATAGTTTACTGAAGTTAAAGGAAACAAAAATAAAAGAACTGGCCTGCGATAAACGGGACTATGAGAGAGGTACAGTGTACCCATCGCCACCTCACTCTCAAAACAACACCTTTAACAACACAAATGAACTTGACACCCAAAGCAATCAGGGTGAACATGATCTATCAACTGACACCCAGGGCCCTTCGGCATTACATTGTACACCCCCTAGACGAAGTGAAAGAATTAAAGAGAAACAACAAACTTCATCTAATTCTTCCACTTCTCAGGATTTTCAACATACCAACCAGAACAACCGGAAAACCAGGGGTGGATGACAACACCGGAATTACAGACAGAGAGGTCAAAATCGCAGACAGAGGTGACAAAACAGATTGAAACAATAACATCTACTTCTAAAACAAACATTGAAGTCACAACTAATTCCTCTGGGGATTTTAACATCTATAATTTTCAAATTACATTGTCACCCAGGAACTTGCAAACCTCTTAGCCAAAGGTTTGACTTTTGTCCTGAGCAAACAAGCAGATTTGGCCAGGACTCTTACTGACTTTAAACTTTACTTACGTAAGTTGAATTTCAGATTAGTATTTGGAAATGGATGTTTAGTTAGCAACAATGAATTAAAAATATCTAGCCTTTTAAACCCTCCTTTGCATCCCACCCTAATACTATATGAAAAAATTTGTGAACTAGATTTAAGACACTCATTTAACAGATCCTCTAACTCAAAGAACATTACACAAAATGAAAGATTGGCTTTGGAAAACTTGAGGGCACACCACATTCAAGTTAATAAACCAGACAAAGGAGGGGGTTGGGGTTTTATGGATGGAACCAATTATGTAGAGCAAGTTAGAGCATTATTGGAGGCTGATACATACATCAAAGTCTCACTTAATGAGATCAATGGAGCCTTCCAACACATTAGGTCTTTGCTCAATGATTTATTCATAGAAATAATTATTTCCTTAAAAAATTACAACTATTTGTGTATGCCAGCTCCAAAAATACCAACTTTTTTGCACTTCCCAAAATACACAAAAGTATTCAAAACCCACCCCTTCGTCTCATCATTAGTGGATGGGGTTCCATTACTTTTGCTTGTGCAAAATTTGTCGATCAAAAGTTGAAAATATTTTTGGAGACTGAGTCACAAATTTGTCGTAACTCTTGGCACTTTTTGGAACAACTCAATCTTTTCACTTATGATGAGTCTTTAAACTTCTTTACTATAGACATTAAAGACCTTTACATGGAGATTCCACAGGATTTGGGTTTGGAATGGATAAGGGACTTTTTAGTAGAAAATGGAGCCAATAACGATGAGGTTCACTTGATTGAAACACTTTTAGAAATTGTCCTGTTTAACAACTTCTTTCTATTTAAAGAGACCTTTTACAAGCAAAACTCAGGAATTGCTATGGGCTCCCCATGTGGGGGGAGTTTTGCCAACAGCGTTTTATCTTTTTGAAAAGGAATTTTTTATTTAAGGATAACTTGTTAAAGGTACACATCAAATGGTACACATGCTATTTGGATGATATCTTCATTTTATTTGATGGCAGTGAAACAATAGCTGAAACTTTTATTAAACACCTATATTCCATAATGGATTTTTGAACTTCACATTTGAATTTAACAAACATGAAATAGCCTTTCTAGATGTTTCACTAGTCAATGACATCCCAAATAGAAGATATCTGGCTAGCATGTATAGGAAGCCCACTTATTCCAACAGCTTCCTTCATTATGAAAGTTCCCATCCCCTCCACCAAAAGAAAGCAGTGGTAAAAGGACAACTTGTCTGTGCGGCAAGAATGTCCTCTCTCTACACCTCCCTTTTGATGGAAGTCAACACACAAAAAAAGACATGTTCCTAAAAAGATCCTATCCTTTAGAACTAATAGATAATGTGATACATGAAGTGATTTATAAAAGGAGAAATGAAGTCTTTAAACCCATTCTAGACAGATCTATACAAGAAATGTATTCTTCTCTTGACACATTTATTGAAACACCTCAGAACTCAGCCCATATTGTTAACAACAATTTTTGCCCAACATTTGATTACAATATTACCTTCATTACTTCTTTTTCGAACACCGTTGTTTTTTTTTTTTAAAGTATTAACTAAAAATTGGGCCTTAATTCGAACTGATCTCACCACACGTCACAAATTAGGCGATAGACCCATTTTTACCTTCAAAAGAGGACACAATTTGAAAACACTTTTGGAGAGACCTTTCAGAAAACTAGTAATTAACAAATGTGTATGTACAAATGTGGTAGGTGTAACTTTTGTAAAGACATAAAAGTGGGTAAGAACTTAAATATAAATGGACAACACTTCCACATTTTGGACAGACACAATTGTGAAACTAAAGGGGTGGTTTATTTGGCTTCATGTGATAAATGCGACTGTTTCTATGTAGGAAAAACTGAGAGACCTTTGAAACAGCGCATATATGAACACATGTATAACATCCGTGAAAACAATTTCAATTATGCTTTAGCTAAGCACACTATTGAGAACAACCAACATTCTTTTTCATTTTTCATTTTTGATAAGGTTGTTCTTGACAGGAGAGGTGGTCCATGGTCTTTAATTTTGGAAGAAAAAGAACTACTTTGGCAATTGCGCCATAATTCTTTTAATTTTCCTGGTCTCAATGACAACTGCAATGTAAAATGTTTATTGAATCTGAAGTCTTTAGACAGATGAGTCATTTAGAACACATACATTTTTATAATGCTTGAGAACATTTATCTTGATTTATTATAATAATTTTATGTAGTGTACCTTTACTTTAAGAAAAAGGAAGTGATGTTTAACTTGTATTCATTATTTAAATGACGTATTTTCCTCTGTCTATTGTATCTGATGAAGTTTGACAGCATTGCCAAATGAAAGCGCTAATAAATCTTTTTATTTCCAGCACATAGCTGACTTTGTCTTTTAAATTTATATATATATATATATATATATATATATATATATATATATATATATATTCTATATATATATATATATATATATATATATATATATATATATATATATACATATATATATATATATATATATATATGTATATATATATATATATATATATATATATATATATATATATATATATATATATACATATACAGGTTCATAGGTGTGTACTGGACTAATGGCCCTGGAGCCTTTACAAGCCTAGCTGATAAGATTACATTGGCATTGTGCCACCCAATCTTACTTAGTTCCCAGTGCCTCTGTCAAGTAGAGCGATGTTTCAAAATTTGATGTTCTTGTCTCAATGATCAGAATTTCGATGTTTTGAAATTTCAATGGTAAGAAGTGGAACAATATATATATATATATATATATATATATATATATATATATATATATATATATATATATATATATATATATATATATATACACACACACACACACACACACACACACACACACACACACACACACACACACACACACACACACATATATATATATATATATATATATATATATATATATATATATATATATATATATATATATATATATACAGGTTCATAGGTGTGTACTGGACTAATGGCCCTGGAGCCTTTACAAGCCTAGTTGATAAGATTACCCTGGCATTGTGCCACCCAATCATACTTAGTTCCCAGTGCCTCTGTCAAGAAGAGCCACTGGAGTGATCCCCAGGTTGAATTTTCTGTTTCTCATCCACCCATCAAGATTTCTCTTGAAGACGGCCAGTGAGGCATTCCGCTTGACATGTATGGGAAGTCTATTACATAGCATGGGCAGTTTCTGGGTTATGACCTGTCCTTCCAGCTTGTTCGGTTGATTGTGGTAATGAGGTTGAGGTCTCTGGAGCGTGTAGTATGGAGGGATTGGGATGCCTTTAGATGTAGCATTTCTAACAGAGCTGGGTCAGACATGGCTTTGTAAGTCAACCAGAGATCACCTCTAAGTAGGCAATACGAGACAGAGAATAGTTGGGTTTTTTTGAGTTGGTCCATATTGGACAAGTGTTTAAGGCTGAAGATCCTCTTTGTGAGGTCTTTTTGCGGCCTTTCTAGTTGTTGTAGGTGTCTAGTGAGGTACATGCCAAATGGGGCATTGTACTCAATGACTGGCCTAATGAGGGAAGAGTAGAGGGGGACAATGACCTTATTCTTCCTGGATGCAAAACGCTTAATAATGAGATTTGCCACATAGAAGTACTTTCTGACCTCAGTGGCAATGTGGTGGTCAAAAGAGAGGTTGCTGTCAACCTGAGTTCCCAGATCTCTTATTTATTTATTTATTTATTGCAGTTGGTTTACCAGGATAGTCCATTGGGCCAAAAAGAACCCATTTTCAATGGAGTCCTGGGGAGAAAACCTCCAAGACAAAATGTACATTCAACATTTGATAGTGACAATGTAGGTACAGAGAAATATTAATACTACGTAGGCAGTAATAAAAATACAACTTATCAAATACAGAATAGCAATAATAACAGTTAATACATTGAAAGAAACATGCTAGTAATAGAACAAATGTGAATAGCAATACAGATTAGAGAACAAACATAGTAACTTAATAAAAGTAGGGTGTGATACTGAAAGAAATTAGGTAGAGTTAGTTATGTAGGGTGGGAGCAAGAACATTCCCACTGTGATGCTAGATATAAGAAAAGAGACTTTTTGAAGGTAGAGTGGTTAGAGGTGGTGCAGATGGGTGGAGGTAGGGAGTTCCAGAGGCGAGCGAGGCTGAAGGAGAGAAGGTTTTTGCATGGGGGATGAGTAGGTTTGTGCACTTCTAGTAGATTTTGATTATTTGATCTTAGAACTCTGTTAGGTAGGTGCATTTTAAAGGCAGAGGAAAGGGAGGGACAGAGGGAGGGGTTTAGAATAAGCTTATGGGCTAGAGTTAGTTGAGTGTAAGTTAGTTGATTGGGAAGTTCTAGCCATTTTAGTTTATGGAGGGAGAAACAGTGGTGAATGGAGGACTTATGGCTGGTGGCGAATTTTGCAATTTTGTTATAGCAGGTGGTAAGTTGTTTTTTTAACAAGGACTGAAGATTAGTTAGTAGTGGGGTGCCATAGAGAAGGCAGGGGATAAGGAAGGAAGTAGAGAGAGTCATTTTAGTAGCAGATGTGAGGTAGGCATTCTGTCTATAAAGCATGCCAAGTTTTTGATGCATTTTTTTAATGTTTTTTTGCAGGTGGGAGTTAAATTTAAGTTGGTTGTCGATTAGAACCCCAAGTAGTTTGGTCTCTGACACTATTTCAAGAGGTGAGTTGTTTTGAGTAGTAATTAAGAATGTATCCATGTCGGGAGGAGTGACTTTAGAGGGAGTAAATAACATTAGTTTGGTTTTGGTACCATTGAGAGCTAGATGATTACTTAGCATCCATTGCTCTGTGGAAGAGAAGGCATCTT
Source organism: Protopterus annectens (assembly GCF_019279795.1). Taxonomy (NCBI): domain Eukaryota; kingdom Metazoa; phylum Chordata; order Ceratodontiformes; family Protopteridae; genus Protopterus; species Protopterus annectens. Next base: position 614,317,097 of record NC_056731.1, on the reverse strand, counting down.
GAGTAAGTTTTGGTAGTGTAGCGATAGAGGAGGCAGAACAGATGATAGTTGAGTCATCTGCATATTGGATGATGCTAGAGAATGGGATCGATTTGTGGAAGTCATTAATAAAAATGTTGAAGAGAAGAGGACCCAGTATGGAGCCTTGTGGAACTCCTGTAGGGGTACTAAGGAAAGAGGAAGTGGCTTTTTTCCATTTTACAGCTTGATGTCTGTTAGATAGGTAACTAGAGAACCAGTTCAAGGAGGAGGAAGATAGGTGAAGTTTGGAGAGTTTAGCTAAGAGCAGGCTGTGTGAGATAGTATTGAAGGCTTTGGAAAGGTCAAGAAGTAAGGTGGAAACAACTTGTCCAGAGTCACGGGCTTTATTTACAATTTCAAGGAAGGAGAGGAGGGCAGTCATAGTGCTATGATTAGGTCTAAAACCATGCTGTGTAGGAGTTATAAGATGGTTGTCCAGGAGGTGAGGAAGGAGTTGAAGTTGGACACATTTTTCTAGTATTTTTGAAATGGGGGACAGGATGGCTATGGGATGGAAATTAGTAATGTTATTATTGTTACCACCTTTGTGTAGAGGTATAATAAAGGCTTGTTTCCAGATTTGGGGAACAGTGCATTCCTGTAGGGAGCGGTTAATTAAGATGCTAATGGGGTAGGCAAGAGTTTCAGCAGCTATGCTGAGAAAGTAAGAAGGGATATTGTCAGGAGCATTAGTACATGGTTTCAATTTCTGAAGGAGTTTCTTTATAGTAGATGTAGGTATGGGATTTAATGAGAAGAGGGTGCAGTCAGGAAGGGGGGAATTTTGGGGTGGTGGTGATGAGGCTAGAGTTTGTGCAGAAGGGGGAAGAGGAGTTAGTGGGTGGGGAGTAGGGTGTAGAAGTAGAGAGCGTAGGGGTGTGTGAGGGGGTATTGGTTAGCAGGGAGGTGTTGGAGAATGAGGAGGTCAATTTGGAAATAGAGTCAATAAAGAAAGAATTAAATTGGGTGGCTAAATCAAGTTCTGGAGCATTAGGGTCTGGGGTAGGAGTATCTGGTTTGCTAGGGTGGAGGAGAGTGGAGATCCCTTTCCAGAATTTTTGAGGGTTGTTTGTATTATGGTTCTGGAGTGTGGAGAAGTAGTTTTGACGATCAAGAGTAATGAGTTTTTTTTCTTTATTTCAAAGCATTTTGTATTCATTAAGGAGTGGTGCTGTCTTATGTTTTTGGTAGCGTGCCCAGACTTTGTCTCTCTGTCTCATGGTAGCAAGAGTACTATTGGAGAGCCATGGGGCTGATTTAGTTTTTATTCTCTTTGTCCGTAAGGGAGCTTGGGAGTCTAGTAATTTTAAGAATGTTGAGTTGAAGTATGAGACTGCATTGTCTAGAGGTAGTGTTTTTAAACAATTCCAATTAATTGCTTGTAATGAGTTTGAGAAGATTATCGGGTTGAATTTTTTTTTTTATCACGGATAGTAATATAGTTATGGGTTCGTTGAAGGATAGTGGGAAGCCGGTGGGTAAATGTGGGTATGTGGTCACCAAGTGGGTCGGGAAGAGTGCCACTGTTGGTGAAATAGTGAGGATGGGAGACTAGAATCCAATCCAATATACTCCCATTGGAGGGGTTTTTGGCAGGGTGAGTTACCAAGGTGATCAGTTGTGAGAAATTGTAGAGGTTGATGTTAATGGGGTTAGTAGGAGACTGGATAAGGGCCCAATTAATGTTAACATCTCCTAGGATTATGGTTTCATTACTAATGTTACTGGATAGCCAGGAAAGGATAAGTTCGAGTGTGGAGATATTATCTCCTGGGGGAATATAAAGGAAGCTATACATATGTATTTATAATTATTGATTTGGAGTAGGGTAAGGAGAAGTTTGGCGTTGTTGAAGTGTGGAATAGGTTTGTTGTAGGGAGTAACTACTAGGGAGGAAGAATAAAGAAGGGCTACTCCTCCGCCTTTTTTGTGAGGTCTGTCTTTTCTAATGATGGAGTAGTTTGGAGGAACTATTTCAGAGTCTTTAATGTGTGGTTTTAGCCAGGTTTCAGAAATGGTCAGGATGTCAGGTTTATTGTGTGTGAGCCAAGCATGAAGGTTTGGGACTTTGTTTACTGCACTTTGG
>NC_056731.1:614179990-614309990 GCF_019279795.1 Protopterus annectens | reverse complement strand
CGACTAAATAGCTTTCACTATTAAGTCCATTCGATACGCTAATCTATATATATATATATATATATATATATATATATATATATATATATATATATATATATATATATATATATATACATACACACACACACACACACACACACACACACACACACACACACGCACACACACACACACACACACACACACACACATAAATATATTTATACAGAAATATACAGAAATATATGACAGCTACAAAGACATGGGAATCAGAGGGTCATGCTGCTGCACATTGGAATTCTAAATCTGGAAATTCACTCACTGGAAGTATTCCTTAAAATGGGAAACAATGACATCTGTGCTGTAACAGAGACCTGGATAAAGGCAGCAGGAAGCACCCCTGCAGTATCAGCCTATACGTAATTCCGCAACATTTGGCTACAGAACGTGGACTGAAGCTCCAAAGTTGGTGGTATTTTCATATTCATAAAGGATGCACACACCTCCAGAGTGGTAGACCAACATTATGCATTACAGATCTTGCAGGCATAGCTGACATTGGGGTAAGACAGTGGTTCAAGTTGTAGCCTGTGATAGGTCCCCATACATTTCCCAAGACTCACACTCCATGTCCATAAACACCCTGAAGAAAATTACTGTCCAACCTAACACTCTCATACTGGTTGACTTCAACTACCCCACCATTAAGTGGGAAAGCTACTCATGTACCGATGCACATGCCCATCACATCAACCTGGTCCTTCCTAGCATGGGCGACTGTTGCTCTATACCAGTAGTCAACACCTCACCTGTTATATCTGAACACAAAGTAATCACCTTTGGAAATCCACATCCATCTTACCCTCACTGCACAGGTAACTACTATGAAAAGCCTTTCCAAAGCTAACTATGGCCTCATAAAAGCAGAGGTGGCTAACCTCATGTCAGCCATGCAAATGGAGGCTAGTTGCATGACAGAAAAATCAAACAACAGTGCACTATGAGCACGTACACAAATTCATGGATACCACCTTACTCGATACAACCAGGACCTTCACCTCCAAAAAAAAGGAAGCTGCTCTGGTGGTCCCCTGCCATAAAGAAACTGTACAACAGAAGGAGGAAACCAATGTCGAATTAGGTGAATTCCCAAGACAGGAAATAAACCCTTATCAGCCTCAATGAATAGTTGAGATTCCTCATCAAATACTACAAAGTTAGCTGTGAGAACAGACTTGGAGCACATAGTAAAGACAACCACAAGGCATCATACAGTTATGCAAAGACTCTCCATGGCAATACCAAGAATTGTTCTGAGCAACTAGACAATGGTACCTCCCAGACTGAGCCAACAAATAAATCCAATATACTGGCTGGCATCTTGAGTGCAAACAGTACCCCTCATCCCCCCAAAGGACCAAGCAAAATATCAGTACACCACCAGGCACCCAGTATTACTGTAGCACAGGTTAAACACCACTGTCCATGGCCAAGAATACAGCCTCTATTGGACCTGCGAATATCCCTGGCTGTGTTCTACATGAAATACAGAGTGACCTGGCACCTTACCTGTGTGTTCTGTTAAAGCACAGCCTCACCTCAGGCTTTTTCCCAACTGAATTGTGCACTGCTACAGTCACCCATCCCCACAAATGAGGTGTAATTACAGACCCTGGGAAATACATCCCCAACTGCCTGACAAGTCTGTTATGCAAAGCTATTGAATGCATCATCATGCAACTAATAAACAGGGATATAGAAATCTGCAGACTCAGGAGCCCACACAGTTTACCTTTGTGAAGGGTAGGTCATACCTGCTCATTCAACCTGGTCAACCTCTTGTTGTCAGTAACCTGAGCTGTGGATGAAAGCAATGTGACACCTACAGCCTACATTGACCTTGCCAAAGCCTTTGATAACATTCCCCACTCACTAAGCTTGGCATCAACCCCTATATCACTAGGTGGGAACAGAGGCACAAACACAGGGGTAGATTGGACATACCGTGTCATACATTGAGACAGTTGCAAGATGTCACTGGATTTCTTAGGACATCCTTTATGAGGTAGATGTTGTTGATAATACCAATAGATGTGAGTATTTACTGACTGCATTCCCCAGAGTCCATAAATGATATACCAAGGACACCAACTGTGAGGTGAGCACACAAAACATGACAGGCAGACATGTGGCCCGTCTGTGGACAGCGTGTCAGTAGAGAGGTATTTCAGCGATATATCACTGTGAGTGGTGACATTGCTCACTAAATGCATGTCCACACAAACCCTGTCAAGCTATCAATCCACCATGTATATAACAGCACTGATGACAAAGAATCTGTTCACAACTCTGGGGATATGTCCCCCATGTTGGTTGGCTGTCTCCACATGTCCTATCCTGTGATGTATTGAGACACACTGTATGTGAATCAGTAAGCCACAACCTCTGTAATGTCTCTCACACAGGCAAGGAAATGGGGCATGGCCCACATTAAGGAATGTCCCATATATCGGAACTAGCAGCAGTGTCCCCACAGCACAATACAATGTGGGCACCTACATAGTGGTATGGCCTTAGCAATACCTGACATCTGCACATCAATTCCACTTCCACGCCCATTAAAGAGATCTGCTGGCTTCTATAAACCACTCCTTGGAGAGGATAGCCCTATGGTAATTGTAAATGATTCTGTATCTTTTCTTAGCCCTGTAAGAGATGATTCTACGGCGTTTATTCAAACATCAAGTACCACAATTGAGCGTAGGTTCACCACGAGTTTTGTGACTACTTTTAATTTTAATTCTGATAATATTTGGGCGATTATTCAAAAGAACTGGCACTTTATTAGGTGCAATTCCCTCTTGTTGGAGAAGTTAGGTCCTCAACCCTCTGTTGTTTATAAAAGGGGGAATAATATTAAAGATTTACTACAGAGGAACAAGGATACTAATCCTTTTATTAGACAAAAAGGGACAGTTATTTGTGGGGCATGCAACTGGTGTAAAATGTTAAAAACTGGTAATTCATTTTCTGTTAGGAATAGGAAATACCAGATATTTAACAGAATTACTTGTGACACAAAATCTATTGTGTACATAGCACTGTGTGACTGCTGTACAGCATTCTACATTGGCAAAACGGATCGTAAATTCCGTGAACGCATTTATCAACATGTGTATGCCATTAAAAATAAAAAATGTGAAAACGCTTTAGCAAAACATGTATCAAATTCTCCTGGTCACAGTTTTCATTTCATGGGCATAGACCATGTGGCACCTAACATCAGGGAGGGTCCTGTTTCTTTATTATTGGAAACCCGTGAACTTGAATGGCAACTTAGTTTAGATGCATTCACAGTTCCGGGTTTAAACGAAAATTGCAACATTTCTTCAGTGTTAAAGTTTAGAAGTTACTTGAGATTATTTTTTTACGAAATCAAATTATTATCAAAATACTTTGATAGTATAAAGGGAAATATATTCAGAAGTATGTTTGTATTTTTCCTTCGATAGTATTGTTTACCTCCCCTTGATGGGGGGGTTTTAAGGTTTCTTACTTGTGGTAACAATTCGTATTTACTTTTTGAGTATTTGATTATTTATTATTGCCTTTTATTGATATTGCTTTAAGGTTTCTTTCACTGATTTATAATAACAGTTGGCGGTTTGTGGGTTACATCTACATTGTATATTTAAAATTCTTTTCAAAATTTCATAACGTTAGTATATATTTAAATTTATATATATTTTTTGTATTTTTTTTTTTTTTTTTTTTTACAATGTGAATGCAGATTCTAATATGTACTTAACTGTTTACTAGGTCATTTTATGTAAATTTGGTTGACCTAGGGCTGGCTGGTTTTGTTTTTTACATGTTATTTGTTTATTTTACTTTAACTAAGTTTAGGAGTAGGAAGTGATGTTTTTTAGCCACTCCCTTTGTCTTTGAACTACTTCCTTTATTTTAAATTTGAAAGCTTGGTGCGCTTTCATTCCATTTCTGAAGAAGCTGCTGAATTTTCAGCAGCGAAAACGCTGTAATTTTGTATTTTAAATTAAAGTGCGTTAAATTTGTACTTGTGTGGATTCCTGGACTGTTGGTTACCAGTTTTTTGGTGTTTTCAAATAGAAACATACATAGAGAGAGAGTGGGATATGTAGGATATATTCATATGCTCACACACACACACACACACACACACACACACACACACACACACACACACACACACACACACACACACACACACACACACACACACACACATATATATATATATATATATATATACACACAAACACATATATATATTTTATATATATATATATATATATATATATATATATATATATATATATATGCAAATACACACACACACACACACACACACACACACACACACACACACATATATATATATATATATATATATATATATATATACATACACACATACACACATACAAACATGCATACATATACAGATATATATATATATATATATATATATATATATATATATATATATATATAAATATATATATATATATATATATATATATATATTTATATATATATATATATATATATATATATATATATATATATATATATATATATATATATATATATATATATATATATAAAGAGAGAGAGAGACAGATATATATATAGGTTCATCGGTAGGTATTAGACAATCAGCCCAAGGGCCGATGTAAGCCTAGCCAGCAAGGTTCCATAGCTTACGCCACCCAAGAAAGTTATTTTCCTGTGCCACTGCCCAACAGAGACACAGAAGTGATTCCCAGGGTGTATTTCCTATTTCCCATCCACTCATCAAGATTTTTCTTGAAGAGAGCTAATGAAGAACTTTGCTTGACATAGATGAGTAGCTTGTTCAAAAGTATAGGAATGGGACAGGAATCTATCCCTCCAGCATGTCCTGTTTATTGTGCTGACAAGGTTTAGGACCCTAGAGCATGTAGCTTGGAGGGATTGGGATTTCTTTAGGTGTAGCATGTCCAACAGCTCTGGGTTAGACATAGCCTTATATGTTATGCAGATATCACCCTGGAGTAGGTGATATGCTACGGAGTAAAGCTGGAGTTTTGTGAGGCGGCCAGTGTAGGACATTTGTTTGAGGCCAGTAATCCTCTTTATGAGGTATTTCTGTGGCCTTTCCAGCTGCTGCAGATGTCTTGTGAGGTACATTCCAAAAGGGGCATTGTACTTTATAATGGGTCTAATGAGTGATGAGTAGAGGGGAACAATTACCTCTTTTTTTCCTGGATGAGAACCATTTTAGGATGAGGTGTGCCATGTAGAAGGACTTCCTGACTACTGTGGCAATGTGACTATCAAAGGAGAGACTACTGTCCACCTGGGTCCCAAGGTCTCTTATCACGCATTTGGTGTTAAGTAGATTGCTGCCTATGTGGTAGTTCATGGGTACAGAGTGTTTACCAAAGGGAATGACACTGCACTTTTTGGCATTGAGCTTGAGGCCATGGCTCTCACACCAGGCATCTGTCTCAGTGAGGCCCTTCTGTAGGATGTCCATATCATTTGGGGACTTGACTATGGCTCCTAGTTTGCAGTCATCTGCGATCTTCGTTAGCCAGAGGCCTGCTGTCTTAGCCTGTACTTCAGATAAGTAGATACCAAACAGGAGAGGTCCCAGAACGGAACCCTGTGGTACTCCACTTGTCACTGCTTTGAGGTCTGATTTGGAGTCTGCAACTTTTACAGTGTGGATTCTGTCAGTGAGCCAGTTGGCAACCCATCTTGTGAAATAGGGATTTATAACTAGTTTAGTGAGTTTAGCTATAATTCCGAAATGGGTGATGGTGTCGAAAGCCTTGGCCAGGTCAAGATAGGCTGTGTGAACCACCTTACACTCATCCACAGCTTTGGTGACTGCCTCAAAGAAGTCAATCATGTTCAAGAGGCATGATCTGCCTTTCACAAACCTGAACTGGGTGGGATCCAGAGTTTGGAGGTTACCAATGTCTTTGTTTATAAGTTCCATGATGATACGTTCTATGGCCTTGCAGACCAGGCTCATCAGGTTAATAGGTCGATAGGGATCTGTGGTGGATCCCCCTTTGTGGAGTGGGATAACTGTTGCTCTGTTCCATTTAGTGGGCAAAAAGCCTGATGCAAGGCTATTATTAAACATGGTGCTTAAGTGGGGAGCCAGTTCGTTCTGAAGTTTGTGTAAAACGCAGCCTAGTATGTTGTCCAGTCTCATGGATGCTGTGTTTTTGGATTAGAGAGTGCAGCTTTTACCTGAGTAGTTGTGATTACAGGGACTCTGCATTCTTCCTGTATAGATATGGGCCCTTTAGGGGGTGAGAGAGGGGTAAAGTTAGCACTGAGCCAATCTGCCAGGATGTTGGCAAAATCAGTTGGTTCTGTAATTTTTGTGTCTTTGTGCTGTAACTCAGAGCAGATCTGGGTGTTGCCATCTAGATTCTTGACATAGCTATAGAATGCTTTGTGGTTGTCCATGGATTTAGTGGTGATTTTGTTTTCATAGCTAGCTTTGGAAGATCTTATAAGGGATCTCAGCTTCTTACTGAGGCTGACCAGGGAGCTCCTCCACTCAAGGGATTTTACTCTCTTTTGCAATAGTTTCTTCCTTCTGTTGTACAGTTTGTTTATGGCAGGGGACCACCATATTATCTTCCTTTTTTTGGAGGATAGCATCTTGGTTCTGTTTGGGATAGCATGAACCATGCAGTTGTGTAAGAGGTTATAGTGTGCATTTGTGTAGGTTTCAGCAGTTGTAACTGTATTGTCCATCTGCAAGGGTCTCTTGAAGTTCACCACTTCTGTCTTAAGAAGCATGAAGTTGGCTTTGGAGACATTTTATACTGTGGTTTCCTTAATGGGGGGTGGGGGCGGGATGTGGATATCAAGGCTGATAAGCTTATGGTTGGATCGGACCAACGAGGAGTTGACCTCAGGTGTGAAAAACCGGTCACTCATTCTGGTAATGACTAGGTCTAGGATATTGTTGCCCCTGGTGGGGGTGTGGATAAGTTGATCTAGGGCATTGGAGTTTATGAATTCCAGAAAGCGTTGAGCTAAGGAGTTGGTACACAAGTAGTTTTCCCAGTTAAAGGTGGGGTAGTTGAAGTCACCCATTATTAGGGTGCTTGGTCGAACCCTAATATTTTCCAGTACATCAAGAAAAGAGGAGTGGGAATCCTGGGGCATGTTGGGGAATCTGTAGCAAGCTCCAATTTGGATTGCAGTTTTGCCCAGAGTTAGTTGCACTTGGATTACCTCGGATGCATTATGCTGAGCAAATAGCTTGGAGGTATGGGTATCTTTAATGAATATGGACAAACCTCTGCCTTTGGTGTTTCGGTCCAGGTTACATGGCCGAAAAGTGTGGTATTAGTTATAGCCTGGTAGTGCAGGGGTGCACTCTGGATCCTTGAACCAGGTCTCAGTCACTGCACAGATATAAATGTTCTTCATTTTAAGGAGTGCCTCGAGTGAGTGCATTTTGAGATTTAGACTTCTAGCATTGAGTAGCATTACCCTCAGTTTTTGCTTGCCTGTTCCTGTTATGGTGGTGAATTTGTTATTTGAACCCTGCCTAAAGAAGGCACTATAGGGGCAGCAAGAGCCTTAGCCAGTATCCGAAATCACAGGGGCGATAGGTGCAGGTCATCTGTGACAAAGTATCATGGTCTGTTGACCATGTCATCCCAAGCAGACAGATACTGGATCCGCTTAGAATGGCACCAGAAGCTTAGCCATTTGTTGAAGTCAGTCATTTTGTCCTTTTACTGTGGTATCATTCTGGGCGATGGAAAAATGCTACTCAGGGCTAGGGTCATACCTACCTCGGCTACAAGATCAGAGAGCTCTTCCATGTCTCTTTTCATTTAGTCCAGGGAGGTACATCTCAGGTCATTCACACCAACATGGACAATGACAGAGTCATATATATATATATATATATATATATATATATATATATATATATATATATATAGATAGATATATATATATATATATATATATATATATATATATATATATATATATATATATATATATATATATATATATATATATATATATAGAGAGAGAGAGAGACAGAGAGAGAGAGAGACATATATATATATATATATATATATTATATATATAAAATGTATATGTATGTATATGTATAGATATATATATATATATATATATATATATATATATATATATATATATATATATATATAGGTGAAAATGTGGGGAGATGCCTGTTGTTGAGATCGTAGCACAGTGGGGATAAGGGAATATTCCCTTTTTCCCACTGAAGTGCGATCTCAGATTGAGAATATAAAAGTAGGGTGGGGTGGGGGGCTGCAGGGGGGCTTGCCCCCCTGCATAAACATGAGTTCTGTGTTTTTTTTTTTTTTATCTTTTAGATTTTTTTTAACACACTTTAGCCTAAGTGCTTTTTCGATGAAAAGCACTTTTGCTTAAGTGTGTTCTGCCGATGAGGTTTCAGTTGTTTGAGCTTTTGCTCAATAGTACGAGATCCATATATATATATATATATATATATATATATATATATATATATATATATATATATACATATATATATATATATATATATATATATATATATATATATATATATATGTGCATACATGTTGCAAAATGTCCATACAAACATATGCTGCTGATAGACCACCCCCGACTGCACAGGTTGATACAAATGCAGCCGTGACACTCACATTTGCCCCCCCCCCACAGTCCAAATAAATGAGTGAATAGTATACTGCGACAGATTCATGATAGGCCAGACACAATGGTCAGACATACAACAATCTCTTTGCAAAACAAATAAAATGACTGAATATAGCAAAGAAAAATACAACCAGCCAGTAATTCACACATTTTTATTATGCTCTGATGTCTTGGCCAAAGTCTTCAAGGAGTAAACATCACCAGAAATACATGCCTTTATCCCAAGAAGCAATTAACAGCTAATTACCTAATTGGAACCAACTGTTGAAAAAGACCAACGAAGCAAAACCACAGATCAGCGGTATTGCAGCCAAGATATCAAAGTCAGACAAATTCCCAGGGAATTTGTCTGACTTTGATATCTTGGCTGCAATACTGCTGATCTGTGGTTTAATTACCTAATTGAATACACAGCCTCCAACTACACTTGTCATTTAACCCCCACGGGATAATGTATCAACAGTTAATATTAATATACTGAAGTCTGTACCTAACAATTTTCCTTTTATGAATGTTTCATCACACTAACAGACATTTTCATAAACAGTACCTTGACACCCACTACTGTCCCAATGCTGTGATTTATTCAAATGTACAGCTACAGAACTGACATATTTCTTATCAGTAATACATTTGGCATGTTCTAACAGCCTAGTTTTAAAACATGTTTTACTGTCTCCCACATAAAATATGTTACAAGTCCATCCAAGAGCATTCCCTATACACCTACCTCTTGAATGTACAGGCTTCAATATGGTTCCCAGCCATTCCCCTCAGCAGGAATTACAGCAGAAAATACTAATAGACCAGTATACCTATCCACCTTCTACTGTATTACATTTGCACAAAGCCTGACATAACTGGTGGACAGAAGCCCAAATACACGGCCATACATGAAATATTGATGTTATACACTGAAAAAGTTGCTGGTGTTACAGGGTTTGTTTTAACATATCTTTCCTGAGGGATATAATGTCAGGAAAAAAATGGATGTTACCATCTACATAATGCAATCTCCAGAGTATTCTACTGATTTGCCAGGGACAACACTTGTCTGGGAACAGCCTATACATAACAGGTTAACCTGTGGCCATTATGTGGATGGCCCTACAGTTGAGAGCAATGTGGAGACAGAACTTTGTCAGACTGAAACCCATGCAGATGTAGCATGTGCAGACAAACCCTGTTATACTAGCAGTATTCCAAACATATAACAGCAATACTCACATTCTGCTCCTAAGTCCTGAACCTTCCCTAAAATTTAGTTGGCTTGTCTCCACCAGTCTTGTTGTAAGAGATAGTAGCCCACACAACTCCAGGATGTCTTCCTCACAAGTAAGGGAAAGGGCCAATGCCCACATGGAGTACTCATTTATAGGAGTGTGTTGCCATGACCTTGGCTATTGGAAGAACTACACATATGCTCTGCATGCGATTAGCAAGTGGGGAACCCCAATAGGTGCATAGGCCATCACCTGGTCATCAACATCACCTACAAAAGCCATGCTGCCACCTATTCAAACCAACTCTATCCCTGTAGTGTGCACAGAGAAAGAGAAAAATAACAAATGAGACATAAAGTGGAAAAGAGAAGAAAGAAAAAAGTTAAGTGGAACATGTAAGCAAGGAATCAAATCCAGTATCTGGTCTGTAATAATGGGAAATATGGTTTGGAGGAATATATGTCCCAACAAGACATGCTGTACTAATGTCCTGCTAAACAGCTGCTATGGCCATAGCATCTGGCCCTCTCTGTATTGGAAGATATCACAGACATATCTCTCAACTGTTCAGATCCTCACAGAATGTCCACATTTTACCATCATGTAGTTTTGTCTGTTCCTCCTGAGATCTGTACTTTACTGGCAAATAGCTGAGGACTGAAGTTATTAGGTAATGGCAAACACTTGAGTTTGAGACTCCACATCTTTAAGAATATTCACTGTAATGCTAAATGTATCATTCTATGAACTTCCTGTGTTTGTAGCAGGTATATTTAAAGTCTGTCACTATTTATCCCCCATCATTTTAGGCATTGTCCGGATGTGATGTTCTGAGAGGTTGTGAGGTGGGAACACAACTCATGAGCCTGACTCACCTGTGAAAGGGCAGCTCATATATGACAACCAGAGTGGTGTCTGTCAAACAATTGTGACTGTGCCACTGCTAGGCCAGTAAATGGGATGTTTTCCATAACCATGTTACCTGTAATTATGAGTATGACACATGCTTGCCTTGTTAAGCTAAGACAACTATAGAAGATGTGTGCATAGTAGAGTACTGTTGCAGATGTCTGTTGAACTGCATGTGATATATTGACTTAATGATGTTCAACTATACAGTGTTGTGCTGGACAATAAACACATTTGTGACTGATATCTGTAGTCACATACACACATACCTGTGTTATGTCACTCAAACCAATGGCAGGTCTGTGAGAAATCACATTGTAACATAATAGCCTACTTATGACTGTTGGACATCTTCTAGGTTATCACAGTGATGTCACATCCTGCTGTGCAATCAATGTACTAATGTATGGTGCAGCTATATTAATACAGAATCAATATTGTTGTCTGTTTTGACACCTATTTATGTGTACCATTGTCCAAACGTACTGCTGTAACAGGTTGAGAAGTATGACTGAGCAGCAAGACTGTAAATACTGTGTGCCATACTTACATTCAATAGAAATGTATACAAGGTATCCCCTGAGTACATGTATGTATGCATATGTCCAGCTAGAAGGCATAAAACTACTCACATGGGTTTCAAACAGCCAGGTAAACAGGTTGTGCATGTTTCATATGTGTGTTATATCAGTGTCAGTGCATACAACAGGTATATATGTGTACAGCTACTGGTGGTTGCATTGCCCTGACACTGATGTGAATATGAGAGTAAGCATGATTATCAGGTATTAAACAGAGAAGTGTCCACCTGTGTTATGAGCCAATGTCCATGTCTACCACTACCAGCTATCTCAACACCTATATACAGTGGATATCACAAGTGCACACACCCCTGTTTGGATGCCAGGTTTGTGTGCTGTATGACAATCAGACCACAGAAGGTAATTTCATAATGTTTCTCATCTTGAATGTGGCCGCAAACCTGTCCAATTCCATTGCAATACAATAAAAGGTGTTTCTAGGAAGGTGAGCAACTATTGCCAAGCGAATATGTGCCATGATGTTAGAGTCCAAAGACAGATAAATGCTGTAACCATCTCAAGAGGTGCATACACTAGTTAAGGGTGTGCACACTCATTCAACTGGCTTATTGTACTGAGTATTATTTCCATATGTTTTCATGAACCAGATTGTTATGTTTTCAATTGAATTGTACTGACTATAGGTCACACTACAGGTGGGAATTGTTATGAAATGAGTTATTGTGGTGTCATGTTCTAATTGCACAAATATCAGGTAGTGTATCAGGGGTGTGTAGTCTTTATATCCACTGTAGCTATATGGACACAGTAGTACCTGACCTGTATATCCAGCCTCCACCAAGGTAGAGTAATCCCCTTTGGTGGACAGCAGCAATACACAAACCACATAATAGGTTGCTATACTGGCTGTACAGGGACACATAGGTGCAGGCAACAACCTTGAAGCAAGTCCACCTATATTGGAGCAAGCAGGTAAGTTCACATGTGACATCCTGTAAGGCTGACTATGACTATGAATCGGGCATATCCACACTGCCAAGGACAATTGCAACCGTGTCTCCACATATGTTGTAAGTCTCAGATGAAACAACACAATTCACCCTGTACTGGGGATAAAGAACACCTCACATACACATGCCATGGATATAGGCAACCTGTATCACACAGGTTAGGTGGGGACATCGCCACCCTGTCCACCCCAGTCATACATGGAGATTTGCACATCAACAGCACTTATCTCCACAGCAATGGTGAGCATGTACATATTGCCTACTGATGGCAACAACAGCATATCTCCATGGGGCATACTAATGTCAGTGTCTGCCTCCTAAATTAACTCAAGCATGTGCTCGGAGCTCCATCACACACCATATTCAAACACAGACCTACCACCATACACACACCATCCCCATGGAAGATGACCACTGTCAACCCTCCACACAGAAATGAATGGAGGATAGAGGATTATACAATCAAATGTCCAACATTGGGGGGAATAAGATAGCTCAGGGACCGGTGTGTAATGCAAGCTGCTATAGCCATGATAGCTTGAAAGTTTCCAGGGTAGTCTGGATTATTTGCATGTAATATCCACTGCTGATGTGCATTTTGATAACCATATGAGGTCCTGTGACCCTTTCCTGTTCATGTCTTTCAGGCAACATGCAGAGTGCTTGCCTATCTGCATTCTCTGTTGGGGAAACAGACATCATCACCCAATATGTGATTGGACATTATGCCCTGTCATGTGGATGGAGAGCAGACGATGTTTCAGAGAGGACTGCTTTGTGGAACAGTAAGGTCTACAGGGTAAATGATGTTGGACTGCACAACAGAACTTTCCTGCATGTGCAGCATTGGGCCAGCAACCTCAAATGCCATGCCCATCAATTTGCTACTACTATAGCAAGGGACTGGCTAGACACAGGTGGGGGCCCAGCCATCCAGCCTCCACTGACACCCACCGAGGAGCTGTTCACCACACTTGGCCCACATGCCAAATGCACAGGCCATGACGCTGAGAGAAGCATTGTGGAGGTGGGTTGCACACACACACTGGATGAGGGGCATGCAGTTAAGGTCCCAGTGGGGATTAGTACACTAATGTATCAGACATACATGTATCTGCATTGTATCTACATGCATGTGTCAGGTCTGATTGCAGTTGTGGATGGGGTTTTCTAATGCACATTGGTGCACATCTATGGTGAGGACAGGACATTGTGTATTATTGCGGTTAGTACTGTAGATGTGCAGACGTGCTGCATCCATCCTATACTAAGGCCACATGTGCATCAGCTGACAATAACCCCCTCTCAAAACTACCTAAGCCCCTCTGGTCTGCATATGGGACAGCAGCCTGTAGCTGGTGATTATTACATTGTTCTATTGTTGCCTGGCAATACCCCTGGCCTGTGAAGTTCATGGAATTTACCATGCACAAACCATCAGTAATAGCTATATTGCTTTATGTAATAGCTATATTGTGTGTTGCGCATGTTCACTTGTGCTGGGGTTAACTGTATTGCATCAAAGTGGTCACCACTGGGGCCTATATGATGTGAATGCAACATTCCTGTAGCATACCTCACAACATGTCAGTGCCAGGACGTCTGGACAGAGACCACCAAATTTTGCTGGACAAACGTCCTAAGTTAAAGCCATGTGTGACACTTTACTGGTATACAGTGGATATAAATTGTGTACACACCCTTCTTAAGATACAAGGTGTTCCTGTTACATACTAATTAGGACCACAATATGACAGTCCACACCTCTTCCAGCCTTTAATGTGACCCATAACAGGTACAATTCACTTGTAAAACCAAACATTTGTACTCATGTATTGCATCTACAAGGCAGGCCACCTGTGAGTGCAGCAGATGCCCTATCAGCATGATGTTTCAGTCAAGTATGATACCTCATGCTGCCATATGTGTCTGTACACTCACTGTGGCCTATTTGGCTATAATATCACATACATGGGCATTGTTAAGGCACACAGACCACTTCTGACCACATATAGGTTTCAAACATGTGGATATTCCTGACACATCTGTACAGAGGACTGTACAATGGTTTAACCTGCTGCATGTAAGGCAGATGCCGTCCCCACACTGTATAAAGTAATGGCAGCAGGAGGTGGTCCCCAGTCGTGTATGGTATACACATCAAAATGGTATAAGCCACACATGATATGATCCTCCACACATAAAAAACTTGCTAGCATTACAACTCCTGCCTATCTTGGCATTCCTACTATAGTGCTGCGCAGTTATCAGATGTGCCACAGAGCTTATACATTTCCACCTCTTCCAAAAGTACTTTTAAGGTGGATGACATCAACAGGTCGACTACATTAGTCTGAAGGGAAGTGTAAATGGTAGCACACAGGTCAAAAGGGGTACGAGCCAGCTAGTATATGATTCACACACACACACACACACACACACACACACACACACACACACACACACACACACACACACACACACACACACACACACTTGCCAGTATTTGGATTAGAACTCCTGCCTACCTAGGTATTCCTATTTTAAAGCTATGCACTTATCAGATGCGTTACATTGCTTATACATTTCCAACTTAACCAAAGGTCCTTCTGAGGTGGATGACATCAACAGGTATACTAAACTGGAGTGAAGGGTAGTACACAGGTCAGAAATGGCATGAGCCAGACAGTACATGATTCACATGCACAAACACACACACACACACACACACACACACACACACACACACACACACACACACACACACACACACACACACACACACACACACACACACTTGCCAGTATTAGGATTAGAACTCCTGCCTATCTAGGTATTCCTACTATAGTGTTATGCAGTTACCACACATGCTACAGAACTTGTTGAACTTTCATATGGTCAAAGCTGCTGATAACCGCACAGCTGTGATAAAGTATTACAGGTGGCAGACAGTCTGCCTTTTTTTTTCCACCCGTACATCATGCTAGTTCTTTCTGTCTTGCACTTCAACTAGCATTATGGCTTGGCACTTCACCAGGTTATTGTTTCATGAAGTGTGGCACACCTGTGAGTCATCAGCAGTACTTATTCATCATAGATGTCGTCCCAGTACTTACTAGTTATGTCCACCCCTCCTGGCATGTTTGAAGGGAGGTTATCTGTGCTTTCACCCATTGACCTGGTGCACATGTCCATTCTGGGGCACTGTTGCAACTGCCGCATGTACACAGACAACCCTCCCCTCTAAACTCCAAACACTCGGACCTGTGAGAGTTACCCATATATCACCCAATGTGGACATAATCACTCTCCAGCAAATAATGGACAAGCAGGTCAAGAGGATACGATCAACACCTGCACCACACCATGTGAAACATGTAGCTCACCATGACACCCACTTTGGCTGCCATGGCATACAGTGAAAAGCCACATACCCACATTCCCAGAGGCACTCAAGGGATATCTACCCAAACAGCACAGACCAGAAAGGCAGACACCCACTCAGATGCCGCGACATGGCACATACCAAGGGACACATATTTAACCTACAGTGTGCCCCCAACCAAAGCCCCCAGGGCTTACCACTTTGCACAATACAGTGATCTTGGGTAACTCAATACTGAGGCACACACATCCCACTCACTAGGCTGAATATAGAGCAGGCAACAGCCAAATATCAATCACATGCCAGCATCTAACACATGACACAGCCAGTCATGTCACTCCACAACAACTTCAAGTATCACTCCATATCCATGTGGGTGTGAATGAATTGGGACACACCTCCCTGGACTACATGACAGGATACATAGTTGAACTCTCTGACTATGCGGTTTCGGCAGGTGTGACTGTAGTCCTGGGCAATGTACCGCTGTCACTCAGAATGATGCTGCAGTACTATCAACAGATGGTTGACTGCAACATTGGCTTATGTGTTATATGTCATTCTCAGGTGTTGTCTCCATATTCATTATGGATAGAAACACCTCCAGACTAGCATCCCATCATAATGCATTGCAGATACTTCCGGTAAAACTGCCTTGGGATAATGGTGCTATCTAGACCATAGCCTGCTATAGGTCCACATCTATGCCTCTAGACTGTCAATGCACATTCCACAACACCCTGCCGTCTCTGATGGTCCAATGCAACATTGACATAGTACAAGTCTTCAACTACCCTTCCATCACCTGGGGAATGTACCCAATTGCCAGTACAGTAGCCCAACACTTCTGGGATTTATCTTTTTATCATTTTCATTGCCCTAGACAAACTCATACTGACCCATGCTAGAGGATGCAACAGCCATGACCTGTGTTGACCATTTAAATATGGGACCATTGCTCATCCCCAGATGTCAATCCCTGCATGGTGAGATTCACACAGGCTGTAATCAACATGCAACTCAACATGTCAGCCACACCCCACACAAAGATAACCACCTGGCAAAAACTCTCCAAAGCTGACTTTGCAGCCATGAAAACAGGGGTAGATGTCTTCACTGCACCCATGACAATAGGATGTAGCTGCATGACTGTTGAATCATACACATAGGCACTGTACAAACAAGTACATGAAGGCATGTTACTAGCCAGAGCCAACAGAACCCAGACAATGTCCTCCAAACAATGGGAGACAATGTGATGGTCCCCTTCTACTACTGAAGTGTACATCAGAAGGAGGACACTGTTGCAGGGAAAGATGGTGTCCCATGACTGTTGAACTCCCTTATTAGCCTCAAACACATCTTTGGATCCCTCATAGAGTCCTTGATAGGCATCTATGGCAGCAGAGATGCAGCAGACACTGACAACAGTCACAACAGTTGTGATAGTTACATCAACAACCTCCACAGTATTAAACACATTTGCTGCAAGTTACTGCACAAAGCTAAAACCAATTCTGAGACAACAAATATTGGCCACAATCTTGGCAACACATTCAGTGCCAGCTTTACCCCTCTCTCCCTCCACAAGTGAAGTGCTGAGTGAATGTGTTCTCACATGCTCTATCCCATGTCTGTTCTAGGCATTTGTGTGTCACCAGGATGTGGCCCTGCAGCAAGGCCACAGGGTATGGCAGTGAGGTAACACATCCATCATGTCATATGCATGGTATAGTATGTGCATGGTAATTCTCGGTCTGTAACACAGTGATTGCATATGCCTCAGATTATAGGGCTGTGGGTTGTACATAGGTACATGTTGATGTACATTTGTTGTAGAATAGTGAATGGTACATGTTCTGGTTTGGACACACGTCCGATTGTTAATAACCACAGCCACAGGGGATATTCATCAATCAAACACACTGGAATTACTATTCTCACACACACACACACACACACACACACACACACACACACACACACACACACACACTTGCCAGTACTGAGATCCATAGGTTCATTGCTTCATAGATGTGTAGTAGGTGAATGGGCCTGAAGGCTCTACAAGGCTAGCCCAAGGGAATACCTTGGCATCAGGCCAAATGACAATAGTCCCCAGTGTTTCTCAGGAGTGTAGTCACTGGAGTGGTCCCCAGGGGTGGGAATTGAATTCACCATCCACTCATCCAGGTTTCTATTGTAGGTGGCCAGTGATGTGTACTGCTTCCCATGTATGTGATCTATATTCCATAACATGGACAGTGTCTGGGTTGTGCACATGTCCCACATGCATGTTCTTTGACATGTGGAAGTGTACTTGAGGTCTCTGGGGTATGTTGTGTGGACAGACTGGTATCTTCTGATGTAGCATTCCTGACCTCATTTGGTGAGATCTGGCTATGTAACTGAGGTCATGATTGCACCTACATTGACAGTATGATACGGGTATTCAGTGGAGTTAGTGGTGTCTGTCGATACAGGGCATGTGTATAAGGCATGGTATTCCCTTTGTGGGGTACATTTGTAGACTCTACAGTTGTTGCAGGCATCCAGTGGAGAACATGGCAAATGGGCCACTGTACACATTTATTTGGCTACAGAGGGGGATGGAACAGTGTGCCATGTCCTTTTACTTGCTAGATAACACAAACTCAGGAGATGTAACACATCAAAGTACTTTCTGATGTCAGTGCCACTGTTGTGGTCAACAGGCATGTAATCCACTGCTATCACACCGTGGATACTATCTGTGAGGCAATATGCAGGGGAACTACCAATATAGTGGTTGTTTCCTAGCCAAGTGTGTTTTTGTATGATGCGTGGGTGGAGAGTGGTCTCTGAGTAATAGAAGGATTGCCTATATTGTTCACTAATCCATACTGCCACATTTAGGACTGTCTACACCAATCTCTCTGGTGTTTGGCATCTGTTGGCCTTGCAATGTGGACATTGTGACATATACTACGTCCTTAGCATAGTAATTTAGCAAAATCCACCCCCAATGGATCCTGTTATTACACAATCACACCAGCCCCCACACAGGATACTGATGACAGAGACATGCACACACACACACACACACACACACACACACACACACACACACACACACACACACACTTGTTATTATTGAGATTCAAACCCCTACCTAGCTATGCATTGCTACTACAATGTACCACATTTATCACATGCGTCATGGTGCTTATAGGATGGATGTTGTCCCAAGGTACTTCTAAGGTGTGGAACCTCACCAGCCCTTGTAAGTACTGGCATTGGGTGATGTAGTGGGTGAGGGATTCCAAAAAGTATTTTACCCTACACACACATTTACATTTGTCAGGGGTGATGTTTAAACCTCTATCTAACAATCTTTTTGGACCATTACATTATGCATTTACCACATGCACCACTGACCTTACATAGTTTAGGGTTGGCAACAGGTACTTCTAATGTGGATGATATCTGCAGGACTGCTAAAGCCAGGCACAGAGATGTGCACTGGGTGTAAATAGGGCTAAAATCTTTGAGGTACAGACATACATATGTACACACAAACACTTGCCAGGGATGAGATTCAAACCCATACCTATGTAGTTGTTGCTACTACATTTTTCTGCATTTATCACACATACCATGGAGCTTTCATGTTGAAGAGTTGTGCCAAGGTATCTTTGAAGGTGAGTGACATCAGCAGCAGTGGTAAAGGAGAAGTAAGGGAAGTGTTGTAAGTGTGAATGATGGCAAAATCAGGTCTCTACAAGGATACACACACTCTCTCACACAAACACTCACATTTACACATTTGCCAGGATGAGGATTGGAACTCTTATCTAATTAGTTTACTTACCTACAGCATTACACAATTAGTACATGCACCACAGAGGTTATATGTTGGAAAGCTGTCCAAAGGTATCTCTGAAGGTGAGCCACATCAGCAACAGTACTAAAGGAGTGGTACGGGAAGTGTTTTAAGTCTAAATGACCACAAAATCAGCTTTCTACATGTATGCATACACTCTCTCTCACATTTACACAGTTGCACAGATCAGGATTGGAACTCCTACCTAGCTAGTTTGTTACACTATTGTATTACACAGATATCACATGCGCCATGGAGCTTATATGTTGGAGAGCTGTCCAAAGGTATATTTGAAGGTGAGTTACATCAGCAGCAGTGCTAAAGGAAGGGTAAGGGGAGAGCAGTAAGTGTGAATGTCCACAAAATCAGGTGTCATCAAAGACACACACACACACTCTTTCACACAAACACACACAATGTCACAGGTCCCATTTCTGGGATTAGAACTTCTACCTAACTTGTATGCTATATTACGATATTATGCAGTTATCACAAATGCTACTGTGCTTATAGGTTAGAAAGCTGTTCAAAGGTATCTTTGAAGGTGAGTGACATCAGAAGAATGCTAAAGAAGGTGTAAGGGAAGTGTATTAAGTGTGAATGTCCACAAAATCAGGTATTGACAAAGACACACACACACATTATCACAGTTGCCAGGACCAGGATTAGAACTCCTACCTAATTAGATTGCTACACTACAGTATTATGCAGTTAACATGAGTGCCACATAGCTTATAGGAGTGAGATTTGGCCAAAGGGTTATTTCAAGGTGAATGACATCAGCAGGCATGCTAACGTAGGGCAATGGGAGGTGCTGTGAGTGTGAATGGCCTAAAAATCACAAACACACACACACACACACACACACACACACACACACACACACACACACACACACACACACACACACACACACACACACACACACACACACACACACACACACACACACACACACACACACACACACATCTGGGATTAGAACTCCTACCTAACTAGTTTGTTATAGGGTTGAGATTTGGCCAAAGGGTTATTTCAAGGTGACTGACATCAGCAGGAGTGCTAACATGGGCAATGGTAAGTGCAGTGTGTGTGAATTGGCCATAAATCATTCCTCTGGAAACACACATACACACACACATACACATGCACACACACACACACACACACACACACACACACACACACACACACACACACACACACACACACACACACACACGCACACACAACTTTACATTTGACAGGACTGTGTATACAAATGTTACATGAATACTGATTTGTACTTTCATGTTATACAGTTATAACAAGCACCACAGACACTGTAGGACTGAGGGCTACCAAATGGACTGTCTACAGTGATTGACAGCAATACATCATGTGATATTGGCCAATTGGATGTGTAGTGGGTGGTACAGGCCTCATAATAGAATTATCTCTGTCACTGTCTGTCTCTCTCTCTCTCTCTCTTCCCCACATCTCTGTGTATGCATGTTTGACATATTATAGTGTGTTGGCCTTGGATATGTGTGAGTATTCATATCCGATGTGTGTGTGAAGTATAAATGGTGCACAATTTAGTGTGTGTGCACAGACATCTGCAAATGACAGATATGTGTAGGAGCATGCCCAGTATGACCTTTTGTATTGCGTGTGTGAATCCATTCCAGGTAGGGTTGTACTCCAGTCCAGAGATTGGTGTTCTACACTTACAGCTAGCAATCTGTTTGTGCAGGATATCTGTAGATAGGTTAACAATATGGAGTCACAATGGGTGACAGATAGGGGGATACTGTAACTATTGCTGTCTGTGCTGCTTGTGTTAAATGGTTGACGTTAGCAGAGATATTCAGACATATGTACTGTTTTACACTGTGATGTATTATTTCATCAGCACCTGAAAGATATAATTATTTGCTCACAGTTATTTCCTGGGAAATACAAGATGAATGAAGCTGAGTCCAGCATTGTGGTCCACAGCTTACACATTCTTGCACACTCTTGTCATTCTCGAGGGGTAGCTGCAGACACTTGCTGATGGGTCTGTGTAAATGGTCCAACACCTTGGTACTATGGTGGCTGAGGATCCCCTTCTTGTACATATATTGACTTAACAGAATGGCCATATCCTGCTGTGGACATACCTCTCAGCTGTACAGATTCACCCAGGTTACCCAGAGGCAGGGCTTATATATCTGGTCAGTTACCCTTCATATTGTGGTTTATGAGCAGGTTTGTAGCCACCCATTACTGGGGTTTGCAGGGAGGGGTAGTATGGGCACACATCAGAATTTCAGACTTCACACACACTCCATAACGTCCATGTTTCTACCCCCCCACACTCTGTTATTATATCATCTTCCTAACATTATGCAAGCAATATCTAAGAAGTATCCCTATAGTTGGCCATTCATCCTAGTGATATTTATGGATTGGTCCACAGGCAGGGTGCTGTTTACAGCTAGGGACATACCTGCATAGGACACCTCTTCAGCATACTGCATTCTGTGGGTATTCCCATAAAGAAGTGGGTTCATACTGTACTCATTCCCAGCAGCAAGGATATGACCTGTGATAAACCTGTGGCTGATGGTAGGGGTGAGCTGAGTGCATGTGTGATATGGAAGCTACTTGCAGCTGACTCCCAGATATACCTGGGACATTCCCCTTATGCTGCCTTGTGCAGGGACATAGGCAGTCTCTCATTACTTCATAACTGTACCTTTTGTGATCTGCCAGTGATTGGCCAGACTACATCAGTATTCCATACTACACAGAGAAGTAATGTGCTGCTAACCTGTATGTAGAATTCCAAAGTTGTGTGCAGTTGACAGTTACATTTTATGCACTCTGTCTAGGATACTTCAACCTGTTTACCGTGTGTATGTGCAATCTGCAAATACACAGAGCTGAGTATATTTTTCTTTGATTTTAGAGTTTAATTGTTGCTTAGATCTCTGCTGAAACTGTTGTCTCCCTGTTCTGAGAGACTGCTTTCCAATCTATCTGTAAATATACAGAGCTGAGTATATTTTTTTGGTTTTAGTTTGTACTGTTAGTTGTTGCTTAGATCTCTGTTGAAACTGTTTTGTCCCACTCACCCTCCCTATTTTTGGCTTGTAGTTTAAATTTGGTGGCTTTTGCAGTTGCCTGCCCCACTGTGGATTTGATCTGGGACACTCCCCCCGTCCCATCTCTTTACCTCATTCTACCTAATAAACTCTTTCTGCACTTGCTTTTAGTCCTTTTTAATTTAATTGCATTTTTAAACTGTGTTTGGTCTAATATTGCTACATACTCAAGTGTGCTAGCTTGCACTGCATGTGAATTGTTTTTATTATTATTTTTGCTACTTTTCTGTAAAAAAAAATCTGTAAGCCTGTTTCCTACTTTTACTGCAACTGGTGTTCCAGATGCAGATTTGCTGTATCCAAGACTGCATGTAAGCTTCTGAGCCCCTCAAGCCTTTCTGTGTTGGAAGGAAGCCTTCTAGCTTATCAGTGGGAGTGGTAAGCACTAGGTAACCTGTCTACCACATAAGGAGTGGTTCTGGTCCAGAAATTGCAGTTATTGGCCATTTGGGCAATCTCTTCCGTCTCTCTCAAATTCCTGATTTGAAAGCCTGCATTTGCACTTGTTTCTGTCCTGTAACTCCTCTAGTGCAGATACAGATTCTTAGTTTTAACATATAAATTTGCTTATTCATGCTCAGCACTTGTTCAGAACTTGTAAGCACTAAATAAGCTATTAATTACTATAGCACTCAACCTTCCTCATTACCTAGAGGAAAACAGTTTTTGTACTTACTTTTCTCACTTACGTAGAGAAAAACAGCTCTTGTACTCACTTTCCTCACTTATCTAGAGGAAAATAATTTTTTATTCAGGCATGTCCAAGGGTCAGCTCCCAGTGTTCTCTTCTGTCTATCTGATGAATCTGGGCATCTTGAGGGAATGTAGAAATTGCCTCATGTACACAGACAACCCTCTCCTCCTACCACCCAGCACTACAACCTGTGGGAGATGCACTTATCTAGCCAAACTGGAGTTAAAGCTCTCTCCAACAAAGACTGAACTTGACAGTCATGAGGAGAAGGTAAACATTTGCACCACACTACACTCATCATGTAGTCTCACTAAATCTACACCACCAAAATCCACACATAGTAACACAAAAACATTTGCAGAGGCACTCACTAATAATCTGTCTAAGCAACAGAGACTTCCAAAGCAGAAAAGCAAGCAACCTCCATCCCGCACACAACCCAAATGACACACAGACCACAGACTCAGTGTGCCACTCAACCACAGCCAATAAGGCAAAACAATGTACCCAACACACTAGTCATAGGTGACTCTATAGTCAGGCACACTGATGTCCCACTCACCAGGCTAAACAAGGAGAAGGTTACTGTCAGCTGCCTGTCGGGTGCCAGGATCCACCACATAACCAACACACTCAGGTCACTCCACAACAAGTACAAATATGACTCTGTCATTGTCCATGTTGGTGTGAATTACCTGAGACATATCTCCCTGGACTACATGAAAAGAGACATGGAAGAGCTCTCTGATCTTGTAGCCCAGGCAGTTATGACCCTAGCCCTGAATAGCATTCTGCCATTGCCCAGAATGATACCACAGTACAAGGGCAAAATGATTGACTTCAACAATTAGCTTAGCTTCTGGTGTCATTCTAAGGGGATCCAGTATCTGTCTACTTGGGATGACATGGTCGACAGACCATGATGCTTTGTCACAGATGGCCTGCACCTGTTGCTCCTGGGATTCTGGATACTGGCTAAGGCTCTTGCTGTCTCTATAGTGCCTTTTTTAGGAAAGGTTCAAATAACAAATTCATCACCGTAACAGGAACAGGCAAGCAAAAACTGAGGGTAATACTACTCAATGCTAGAAGTCTAAATCTCAAAATGCACTCACTCGAGGCACTCCTTAAATTGGAGAACATCGACATCTGTGCAGTGATTGAGACCTGGTTCAAGGCTCCAGAGAGCACCCCTGCACTACCAGGCTATAACACATACCACACTTTTCAGCCATGTAACCTGGACCGAAACGCTAAAGCCAGAGGTGTGTCCATATTCATAAGGATATCCACAACTCCAGGCTAGTTGCTCAGCATAATGCATCCGAGGTTATCCAAGTGCAACTAACTCTGGGCAAAACTGCAATCCAAATTGTAGCTTGCTACCAATCCCCTACCATGCCCCAGGATTCCCACTCCTCTTTTCTTGATGTACTGGAAAATATTAGGGTTCAACCAAACACCCTAATAATGGGCGACTTCAACTACCTCACCATTAATTGGGAAAACTACTCGTGTACCAACTCCTTAGCTCAACACTTTCTAGATTTCATAAACTCCAATGCCCCAGATCAACTTATCCACATCCCCACCACAGGCAACAATATCCTAGACCTAGTCATTACCTACATGAGTGACCAGTTTTTCACACCTTTAGTCAACTCCTCGTTGGTCCGATCTGACCATAAGCTAATCACCCTTGATATCCACATCCTGCCCCCACCCCCCATTAAGGAAACCATGGTAAAACATTTCTCCAAAGCCAACTTAATGCTTCTTTAGGCAGAAGTGGTGAACTTCATGATACCCATGCAGATGGACAATACAGTTACAACTGCTGAATCCTACACAAATGCACTCTATAAGCACTTATACGAGTGCATGGATCATGCTATCCCAAACAAAACCAAGACGCTATCCTCAAAAAAAGGAAGCCAATCTGATGGTCCCCTGCCATAAACAAACTGTACAACAGAAGGAAGAAACTGTTGCAAAAGAGAGTAAAATCCCATGAATGGAGGAGCTCCCTGGTCAGCCTCAGTAAGAAGATGAGATCCCTTATAAGATCCTCCAAAGCTAGCAATGGAAAGAAAATTGCCACTAATTCTAAGGACATCCACAAAGCATTCTATAGCTATGTCAAGAATTTCGATGGCAACATCCAGATCTGCTCTGAGTTACAGCACAACGGCATGAAAATTACAGAAACAACTGATATTGCCAACATCTTGGCAGATAGGTTCAGTGATAACTTTAACCCCCACCCCCTAAAGGACCCGTTTCTATACAGGAAGAATGCAGAGTCCCTGTAATCACAACTACGCAGGTAAACGCTGCACTCTCTAAAGCAAAAACACAGCATCCATGGGATCGGACAACATCCCAGGCTGCGTTTTACACGAACTTAAGAATAAACTGGCTCCCCTCTTAAGCACCATGTTTAATAATAGCCTCGCATCAGGCTTTATGCCCACTGAATGGAGCACAGCAACAGTTATCCCACTCCACAAAGGGAGAGCCACCACTGATCCCGGGAACTATCAACCTATTAGCCTGAGGAGCCTGGTCTGCAAGGCCATGGAACATATCATCATGGAACTCATAAACAAAGACATTGGTAACCTCCAAACTCTGGATCTCACCCAATTCGGGTTTGTGAAAGGTAGATTATGCCTCTTGAACCTGATCGACTTCTTTGAGGCAGTCACCAAAGCCTTAGATGAGGGTAAGGTGGTTCACACAGCCTATCTTGACCTCGCCAAGGCTTTTGACACCATCCCCCATTCTGGAATTATAGCAAAACTCACTAAACTAGGTATAAATCCCTATGTCACAAGATGGGTTGCCAACAGGCTCACTGACAGAATCCACACTGTAAAAGTTGCAGACTCCAAATCTGACCTCAAAGCAGTGACAAGTGGAGTAGCACAGGGTTCCATCCTGGGACCTCTTCTGTTTGGTATCTACTTCTCTGAAGTACAGGCTAACACAGAAGGCCTCTGGCTAAAGACTGCAAACTAGGAGCCATAGTCAAGTCCCCAAATGATGTGAACATCCTACAGAAGGGCCTCACTGAGACAGATGCCTGGTGTCAGAGCCATGACCTCAAGCTCAATGCCAAAAAGTGCAGTGTCATTCCCTTTGGTAAAAACTCTGTACCTATGAACTACCACATAGGCAGCAATCTATTTAACACCGAATGTGTGATAAGAGATCTTGGGACCCAGGTGGACAGTAGTCTCTCCTTTTATAGTCACATCGCCACAGTAGTCAGGAAGTCCTTCTACGTGGCACACCTCATCATAAAAGGGTTCTCATCCAGGAAAAAAGAGGTCATTGTTCCCCTCTACTCAACACTCATTACACCCATTGTAGAGTACAACACCCCTTTTGGAATGTACCTCACAAGACATCTGCAGCAGCTGGAAAGGCCACAGAAGTACCTCACAAAGAGGATTACTGGCCTCAAACAAATGCCCTACACTGACTGCCTCACAAAACTCCAGCTTTACTCCGTAACATATCACCTACTCTGAGGTGATCTCTGCATAACATATATGGCTATGTCAAACCCAGAGCTGTTGGACATGCTACACCTAAAGAAATCCCAATCCCTCTGAGCTACACACTCTAGGGACCTAAACCTTGTCACCACAATAAACAGGACTTGCTGGAGGGATAGATTCCTATCCCAGAGACTTCCCATACTCTGGAACAGGCTACCCATCTATGTCAAGCAAAGTTGTTCATTATCACTCTTCAAGAAAAATCTTGATGAGTGGATGGGAAATAGGAAATACACCTCGGGGTCACTTCTGTGTCTCTGCTCAACAGTGGCACATAAAAATAACTTTCTTGGGTGGTGTAAGCCAGGGAACCTTGTTGGCTAGGCTTATGTAGGCCCTTGGGCTGATAGCCTAGTACCTACCTATGAACCTATGTATGGGCCCACATTCATGGCATGTCCATCTTTCAGACAGTGACAAATATTGACATCTGGACAGGGAGTATGGATGACTACTGACATGGGTATTGCTGAGAAGCATTGTAGTTGACACTGCAATTGTCGGAACATGGCCATGTCAACCACAATGCTGACCATAGGCAACTGAGACACAACCCTCCATGTCTACATGCTGACCACATCCAGACAATATCAAACACACAAACAGATCCCTGCATATTGTACACATGCAACAAACTATCCTGTAGATTGGGCCAGCTCGGGTAATCTGTGCTCCACTGATATTACTCCTCACACTTACATGTTACTGCATTTCTACATAGGATTGTGGGGGGGGGGCACACCTGACGACTTTAAACATTTGCTATGACTGTACTGGTATTTCAGGTACTCTGTTGGCTTCCATTTCATATTGTATTCTGACCTATCATGCCGACTGGAGGCATATCAGTAGTGTACAGATCTTACGTTTTATTGACCTACATTTCAATTCCAGACTTCTTATCCTTCAGAACTAATATACAACTGCCAGACCTGTTGTAGTCCATCTGTGCAGGTCTGGAGGGGGGTTGTTCCCCATTGCCATCAATTGGAGGCCTTAGCCCAGCCTTTCTTTGTGGTCATCTACACCCATCCTGCTGGATGAGGCTGGTGGTGGGTATGTGAGTCTCACTGACATGCATGTGTGTGTCCTATGGACACACATTTGGGCCACCACATGTACTACAGTGGGATTTGCCACCTTGTCTAGTAGTATGTTGACACCAGTATTTGTTATGGATTTCATGCTGCCCATATATGTGTCCACTGTCTGCTGCCATCCCATTCAGTCAGCTGATTCCCTTGCATGCTTGCATCCATACCATAGATACAACTATCAGAACATACTACTCCATTCAGTAATTGATAGGAAGAGTGACTTAGCTAGTGGCTGGGCCAGTATTGAGGATGGTGCTGTAGGGCTGACTATGTTGGATCCATATTTCCTATTTTACCACCTCACTCTTAATGTATCTCTAACACTATTCCCCTGCCTCTTCTACCTCTTCCCTTCCTCTATCTTCAATGACTCTTATTTTTTACAGTCTAAAAACAACCTACTTGTCTAGTCTGTCTCCTATACTCTACCTCCCCTACATCTCCTACTAGCCATTCCTACTTTCTTTTCTTGTTTCCAAACTCCTATACAACTAGATCCTACCTACTTTAAATAAGCATCCGTCTAACTATTAACTTATTTTGCTCTAAGCAGCTAAAATAATATTGTAACAAGTTACATGTTCTTCTGCTAATTGTTTAAAACCTTGTTTGTAACAACTCACATACTTGTCTGCCAGTTGTTAATACTCTGTATAATTGAATTGCCTGAGGAGCTTTTTTTTTCTCTCCAGGTCTCTGCTTGCAAGATCCTATAGCTGATTGTTACTACCATGTTACTAAAATTTAATAAATTGTTTTCTAGTCCAGAGGAGCTTTTCTAACCGGGTCTCTGCTGAAAATGAGCCAAAAGCTCAGCCAGACTAACCCAGTTAACAAATGTAAAATAAAATAAATAAAATAAAAATAATAAATAAATAGAGTGCACTCCCTATACATGGGAAAGCACAGGTAGTGTCATGTTTGGCATCTCTTTTACAGTATGTGCGAGTCAGAGAGAGGTGTCATTCCCTGGGTCCCTACCATGTCAGTGTATGTGCTATGCATTGCCTCTTAGCCAAAGCCTGGGCATACTGGGCATGCCTCCTTCTGCCTTCATGGGCAGGCTAAGGCAATTCCTCCTCTGAGTCACTCTGTGCCTATGACAGCCTTGGCAATAGTGGAGGGCTGTGCGGCCTTGCCGCATGGTGTTCCTGCTGCAGCTGTTTCCGCTGGATCATATTGTGCAGCATGGCACATACTATGAACATTTGTATACATGTAGCTGGAGAGTACTTCAAGGCTCCACCGGATATGTCCAGGCACCTGAACCGTGACTTGAACTTCCCAAACACATGCTCTATTATGATTCTGGTTTGTGTATGTGCCTCATTATGGAGTTCTTTTTCAGGTGTGTGTGCATTTCTGAGGGGTGTCATCAGCCATGGCTCCAGTGCATAACCAGAAGCCCCCACTAGGTGACCATATGGGATGTCCCCACTGGCAAATGACTGGTACAGCTGTGTCATATGCCAGACGTGGGAGTCATGATAGCTTCCAGGGCTACCAGCACACACATTCAAGATAATGCCCTGGGCAGTTGATGGAGGGAAAGCCCTTGCAGTTTATGTAGACCCTACCCCACTCATCGGGTGGTGCTTTGATGTGTATGTGCATGCAGTCTATAGCACCCACTACCTCAGGGTATTCTGCTATTTGGTGGAAGAGACACATTCTGCTGGTCAACACCTCACAGGTGTTGAGGAAATATATGTGCTCACCGGCATGTGCTGACATGGCATCCAGGAAATGGTGGAATACCCTGGATGCTGATGCCTGTGAGATCTCCATGATATCCCCAGTTGCCCTTTGGAAGCTACCTGTGGCTAGTATTCTTAAGTCTACACATACCTTGGTATCCACTGGGATGGGTTTCCATCTGTTGGTTCTGTGTGTGAGGCATGGCTGGCACAGCTCAACAATTTGCTGTAGAATGTCCCTGTCCACCCTATAGTGCTCCACTATCTCCAGCTCTTGTAGCCCCTGGTAGGTTAACCTGGGTCTGTACACTCTTCTCCTCCACCTCACTGTGGGATGGTCATCAGCATTCACTTCTTCAGCACCCTCATCCTCTTGTACATATTGATGTATGAGAGTGACAGCAGCCCCTAACATTTTGTTAGTTTTTGTCAGGTAAAATTTCCCTGCCTGTGTACACCGGTGGTGTAGAGTTTGTGGGAAAAAACAGACTGAATGGTGTTTGCATAGTTTATAGTAGTGTGCTGGGCTGCTGCCTGTGTAATTGGCTGATTCTGATACATTTCACCTGCCAGCTATGCTACTTCGCCTTGATTCCCTTCCTACTGCTGTTTTCCCTTCCCATTGCCTTCCCATCTAAGCACCGAGGCGCACCGCGTATACCCAGTGCTCAGATGTGAACAGAGCTGCCATGTCCTGGTTTTTTGTTTTGTTTAAAACCTGGTGCATGGCACACACACCCATTTAGGCAATGAAAACATTGATAGGCCTCAGACACACACCCTTCCTTAGCTCTAATAAGCTTACAGCATTCATGACACATCCCCTTATGAGGTCATCCACCTCTTAGACTTATACAATGGTGTTGCTGCACCTACATGGTTGGGTGCAAGCTAACACTGACAGGAAGTCTGTGATTCAGTATCATCCCCCTCATTTGCATAAACCAGAATGCTAATTCATAGTTACTACACTCACACTAAGCCTTCCCCCTTAGCAACCACTATTCCCTGGTATTGTTGTCTTATGCATGCCATTGACTATTATGGAAAAATGCTGATTTGATGATAAAAGCTTATTTCTCCCTTTTCTTATTTTCGGGCCGATCCCATTTGGGCAATGCTACCCTACGCTTAAACGGCCGAGATTGGCCAAAAAAAAAAAAAACTTGTTTATTTGGTCAGTAATGGAATACATTTCTGCAGGTTACACTATTTCTGCACAGACGTCTGCCAGCTTCCTGGATCGCTAATTCATCTCATTTGCATGGTTTCCACCAGCAAATGAGGTAATTAGCATATAGCAGTGGTGTCCTTGCAGGAATAGTGTAGGCACGCTCGTGCATGTCTCTGGGGCTCATTCCTGGATCTCTCGTCGGCCATATTGCGTGTAGCAGCTCTTGCACTATTCAGGCACTCCGTGCAGAGCTTGCTGAATCCGGGGGTCAGCTTACACAGTATTTGTCTTAGCTTGTGTATTCTACCTGAAAAAAAAGAAAAGTAGATCAGAAATGCCAAGTAAATTGCTGAGAAAGAAGCTAAAATAAAATAATACCTAAGTTGCAAAAATGGATGAAACTTTAACTCTGCAAGACTAAAAAGAAGTAATTTCTCCCTTTCAACAAGATTAACCAAAATACTATCAGAATCCCAAGGAGTCAGAAATGTACTTTCAGAAGTGATGAAGTCACTGGATCAAATGAAAGGCTGAATTTCTGCGACTGAGATCTGGTTAAATGCTAAAACAATCATTGCTCTGGGATAATATATAAAACATGAAGTTCCTAAAACATAAAGTATTAGACCTAGAAGCCCAAAGTCTGCATAACGTTTTAGTTATAGGAAGTCTTTCTGAATGAATACCCTCAATTCTCCTAATTTAAAACTACTGAAGAATTTTGTTTGCACAAATAATTATTATATGGCACAGAATAGATCATAATTGAATTAGTCTATCACTCCATGAGGTTGGCTGCTACTTCCCAGTATTCAAAACTGCTGTTTGCCAAGTTATTAAACTATCACCAGACATATGACCAGACGGGATCACTACAGAATACCAAAATTCCACAATCTCAAAATTCTGAATCCTGAGGACCAGAATCTCAAGATTGCGGAATCTCGAACATACTGAATGGGGATTGCTGTACAGTGTGGAACGGGAACTTTGCCATTCACACTGCTGTATTGCTATCTCGGAGTTGGTATATTTGAGTTGCAGGGGGTGTGGGGGGTGCAACCCCCATGTGGGTGGTGCAGGGGGGCTTGCCCCCTACATACATGTTAGAATAGTTTATTGTATGTTTTTTTTTTTTTTTTAAGTTTCGAGATTCCGCAATCTCAAGATTCTGGTCCTCGGGATTCAGAGTCTTGGGATTGTGGAATTTTGGTATTCCATAGGGATTCCAACCAGAGACATGCAAAAAATAGAGTGACCTCAGAGGTTCCTTACAAAAGGAATACAACGCGTAACAAGCCTGCCGCAGATTCCCTTAACTCAGTCTCCTACATATTGCTGAGGAGTGATCTATGTCTGGCTTACAAGGCATCCGGAAACCCCACACTTATGAATCTCCTACATATCTGTAAGTAAAAAAGTACCAGAAATGCTAGGTCTATGGACTTGAATTTTGTTTGTGACTTAAACAGAACATGCTGGAGAGACAGATATGTGTCTCAGAGACTGGCCCTCCTATGGACTGTTTTCCCGTTCATGTAAAGCTGAGTTTGTCTATTACTCAGTTTAAGCACAACCTACACCAGTGGACAGGAAATTTATATTGGGCCTAGTACCCATGTCCCTTATGGACAGATGTAGCTTATAAATGACTGGCTCTGAATTTCCTT
Organism: Protopterus annectens; assembly: GCF_019279795.1. Classification (NCBI taxonomy): domain Eukaryota; kingdom Metazoa; phylum Chordata; order Ceratodontiformes; family Protopteridae; genus Protopterus; species Protopterus annectens. The sequence continues at coordinate 614,277,282 of NC_056731.1, read as the reverse complement.
TTTAAAATCAGGACATCATTATTTTTTCGGGAAAACGTGTCTAGGCTTAGAACCCTCCCACCCAGGTCATTAGCCTAGTAACAATCTATGAATCACAACCTTTGAGAAATATTCCAAGATATCAGAAATAAACTAAACTATGTGTGAAACAGTTCCTAGATAAGGAAAGAGTTAAGCAAAGATACAGTTCCCTAAGTTTTTTTCCAAGTTTTAATCAGAAATAACATAAAATACCAAATAAGCTGTTCCACTTTTTTGAGAAAATGCATTTTCTGATAAAACTCAAGACGTGCAAAAACGACAAGCACTCTTGATGACTCCCTGCTGGTTGAGGAAAGTAAATCTATATATATTTTGTCTGTGAGTTGCTTAAACTGATAGAGCTGCTTTCTGTTTTACCTGCTCCATTTTGTTTTCTATTTTAAGAAATCTGGTCAGCCTGATGTTTTTGTTTTCTATGGCAAATAGACAAATTACCTAGGCTGCACATTTTACATGTTTTTTTTTTTCATTGGTTAATTTGTTTCCTAACTAACACTTAAATACACAGAGTCTTTTCTGAAGAGGCTCAAGACCTGCAAAAACTACAAGCACTGTTTATGATTCCCTGCTGGTTATTTTTCCCACCCACTTTCCCATTCCTTGATCTGCCTTTTAAAGGAGTACCACACCCACAGACTCAAAAAGCACGTTTAAAACATCATGGCATGGTGTTTCCTACACTTTAACAGCACTCTGGGATTATTTACAGGATTTTAAATATTTTTATATGTAATTCCAGACTCTGACCACCTGGAGGCTGGCATATTGACGTGGTTTGGATAAATCAGGTTGCCATCCAGTATCCCAGAAATCATTGTTTGGCTCACAAATGTTACATCATGCAGTCCTCCGTTTGCCTAAAGTTCCTGTCATTTCATAGATGTTGCATGCATACAAAGTACTGAGTAAAATAGAACAGTGTAAGTAACATTCCCTGCTGCTAGATGACTACTTAAAACAGAAACAGTGCAAATGCCACAGAACACACTCAAAGTGCTTACTGCTGCCTTTTTTTCTAATTTAGTTTAAATAGCACTAATTTGTGAGACAATGAATTCCAGTCCATTTACTTCTCCCCTCCTCCATAACACTTAGCTTCCCTAGCTGTCAAAGTCCTGAGGGTAATTTGACCTGGTAATTCCATTGATTGGCAGATCTCAGCAGGGTGCTTGAGTCATGTAATTTAATCTTTGCTCTAGCATTTCCTTTTGCAGTGTCCCTGGATTTGTCTTTGTACACACAAACCACATTGCTATATTTTCCTCTTCCTTTTTCTTGTGTCCAGAAGTCACTTATAACAAAGTAAATTTTTTATTGATTTTTTTTTTAAATAAAAGGACATCAAGGTTAACTTACCTTGAATCAGATAATGGATACCACTACAAAGAATCACTGTTGAAATATTTGTGCATGGACAAAATCCCTTACTAAATCTATTTGCCAGCCTCCAGTTCAATTGGTGCTATGGCTTTAATATACTGGTGTGTTTGCTCATGCCTTCCAAATATCTCCACCATTACATACCACTTTTGCAGTGTAGTAACCACCTGGCATGCCCATACACCTTTAGCCATCAATATGCAGCTACTCCTGTTCATGAGTATGTGAATTCATTTTCAGACTTAAGGTGTGGAAGCTGCACTGAATAATTCTAGGTGCTTGTTCATGTTTCACATGGTGCTTGCTTATAGCTACTCTCATGTTAAGCCACTATGAATATGTTGCACTGCCACCTCTGATACCAGGGTAATGTTTTAATCTTTCTATTCCCGCGCTGCACACTAGTAGTATCTGGTGCAAATACAACAGAGAAGTATGCAAGCAATATACCACCTAAGCATCATTTGCTGTGCAGATGTATAAGTATGCATACCAAATTTCTGTGTTTACAAACATCGGTGTTACTACACTACTACTGAATAAAATGAACAGCACTCAGGCTGGGGGAAGGACAAGGGAGCCATGACATCACAGAATGGGTGGGTCTTATTATTATAGTTAGAATCAGATGATGGCTGTGGTGATGTCACTTTGGGGGAGGGAACTGATTAAAAAAAAAGTACCTGCACTGCCTGGCCTCGATGATGTCAGTAATTGGGCAACTCTAGCAAGCTTTATTCAAATGTGAGAGAATCATTTTGTAAGTGAAACCATCACAGTATGAGAAGGTAGGCTTCTGTTACAGAAGTAAGGGGAATTATAAAAATTGTAAATGCTTTATTGTTGTTGCTTTAAAGAGGACAATTTAAATAGGGAGGAAAAGGGCCGTGAAGTTGAGGAATACATTAGAGAAACCTGTTGTACTCCTTTAAACTTGATGAATTTAAGCTGCCCACCCTTACAGTAAATTGAGCTTTATAAGCTCCTCCCTTTCTACACTGCTGTTTATATCTTGAATTATTTATTTGCCTTTCCTTGTGCTTCTTTTTTTAAAGTGCATTCTGCCTTTCATTGTCTGTTCCACTGATGTGCTTACTCTAAATTCATCATCTAGCTAGCTGTTGGGCACAATAGTGTATTTCTGCACTCTAGCAAGCACATTTCTGTGTTTTTACATCAAGAGGCAGTGAATTTTCCATCTAGTATCAGTGGGTAGTAGCCTGGTCTGTGTAGGTTGGAGAAACACACTACAGATTTCTGCATGTATTTGTTTTATTGGCTGGAGATTTATTTATTTGTTTACCTTGTTTTTAGTGCCTTTATAAATTCTGCACAACTGAGTGGCTCTTGGCTCATTTCTACAAAACAAAGTTCTTTTAATGAATAATCGGTTCTTTAAAGTACACTGCCATATCTGCATCTTTAAGTTTGTTTATGGTAGCATTTCACTCCAGACACTCTTTTACTGTCCTTTTACATTAGAAGGACTGAGATTATTCAACTAGTTGTTTTATTGCCCAGAGGGCTCAGTAGTCATTTTTCTGTATTTCCAGTGCCGGTATAAATTCTGAATATTTGCATAGAGCTGTGCCAGTGCCTTGTAAAGGCGCATACATCTAGAAACATTGCTTATTTTCATTATACAGTGAAAGTTTACTGCACTAGTTAACTTATTATATCACCCAGGACTATTGTTGAGAGAGCATCTAATTTGGTTCTGTGCAACATTGCTGCTTAGGTTAGCTGCAGGTTATACCAAGTAAGCACCCTTACTTAATCTGTTTACAAGAACCTTCAGCTCCTGTCTTTTCAAGTACACACCAGGACCTGCAACCATGGATGGGCACTTTCCTGCTATCTTTGCATCCCGCTTGTTGGACATGGGTATCCTGAGGCAATGTAACAGTTGCCTTATGTACCCTGATAATCATTTAATTCTTGAACAGACAAATGCAATATGGGAAAGATGTAGTTACACATTGATACTGGAGGCTAAAGTCTCATACAGACACAAAAAAACAACAAACAGGTTTTGAGTGACTCATATGCATCACTCACCAGCACCTGCAAGGGAACACACACATAGACCCACCTATGTGAAGGTACTCACATGTAACTTACCCAAACCTCAAAGGCCTCTCAAGTGCAGTCCTCAGAAACTCTGCATGCACACAAACAAGGCAATTCCCATGGCAACACAAAGCCACATCTCATTGTGCCTCAGCTACCAAGCCCATAAGGTGAAACACTCTATGACCCAACATTCTGGTCATAGGAGGCTCCCACTGATGTCCCTCTTACCAAGCTAGATAAGGGGAAGGTTATAGCTAGTTGCCTGTTAGGGGCCAGGATTCATCAGATCATGCAAGCAATCAGGTCACTTACCTCTATGTACCAGTATGACTCATCATAGTCCATGTGGATATGAATGACCTGGGATGTACCTCCTTGGACTATATGAAGAGAGAGACATATTTGAGCTCTCAGAATATGTGTCACAGGCAGGTATGAGCCTAGCACTGAACAGCATTCTATCATCTCTAAGGATGATGCCACAATTCCAAAAGAAAATGATCGACTTTAACAATTGGCTTAGCTACTGGTGTCATTCCAAAGGGGTCCAATACTTGTCAGCCTGGGAGGACATGGTTGAAACACCATGCTGTTTTAGCAGGGATGTTGTCCATCTGTCACCTCTAGGCTTTTGGATATTGGCCAAAACATTATCCACCCCATAGTACCTTTTTTAGGCATTCCCAAAGAGACAAACATTCCAACACAACAAAAACTACTCAGGACAAGCTAAAGGTGTCACTAATGAAAGCTAGGAGCCTCAACAAGAAACTGCATTCCTTGGAATCTCTCCTCACCCTGGAGAATGTTGACATCTGTCCAGTTATTGAAGCATGGTTGAAAGCCATGAAAAGCACTTCAGCAGTGCATGGCTATAATGCCTTTCATACATTCCAATCACCCATTGAACATGAAAGAGCAAAAGGCAGAGATATATCTATCTACATAAAGGATAATCACACTTCAAGGCTGTTCAAACAATATGACATGCTTGCACTTCTCCATGTTCAACTAACCATGAAAAACTCCATTACTATATTCTTGCTAGCTACAGGTCTACCACCATGAACCAGGAAACTCATATATCATACCTAAAGTTACTAGAATCACTCGCCATCCAGCCCAATACCTTACTCATGGGTGATATCCCTCCATTAATTGTGAGGCATACATGACCACTAACATGCAGGCCCAAAGATTTCTTGACTTTGTGAATTCAAATCCCCTGGGGCAGCTACTCTGCATTCCCACTAAAAGAACAAATATCCTACATCTGGCACTCAGAAATATGGGAGAGTACTGGCCCCCATCCAGTGTGTTATTCTATCAGATCACAAATTGGTCCCCCTTGAAATAAAGGTAAAACTAGTTCCCTCGCCTAACCGCAAAAACTTTAAGAACTTTTCTAAGGTCCTATTAAGGACAGCATAGCTAGATTCCAAGCTCCCCCAAATCAGAAAACACAGAAACCTATGCAGAGACATACACAAGAGCCTTGTATGACCATATAAACAACTTGCATAGAAAAGGCAGTACCAGGCCAAAATAAACCCAGGTCAAGCCACAAAAAAAAGCCACCCTGGTGGACCCCTGATATTAATAGCTTGTGCAACAAAAGAAAGAAAATCTTGTCAAGAAGTAAGAGGTAATGTGCACAACAGAACAAAAAGTCCCTCATTAGTCTAAATAAGTGAATCAGAGAACTAGTCAAATCTCTGAAAGCAGACCTTGAGGTAAAAATAGCCTCCAAAGCTAAGGATAACCATAAGGCATTTTTCAGTTATGTGCACGATCTTAATGGCAGCACCCAACAATGTGCAGAATTATTTGAGGATGGCAACTTATACTCATCTGGAAGATATTGCAAATCTGCTGACTGACAAATTCAGCACAAATTTCACCTCCCCATCACCCTCATTTCTCTCCCAAGAAATACCCTCTACCACTCCTCTGACAATCTTTACCAAAGAACAGGTTTCCACTGTGCTCTATAAAACTAAAAACATGGCTTAAATGTGGCCCAACAATATACCAGGTTGCCTGTTAGCTTAAATCAGGACTTATAAGGCCCATTAGGATCTCTATTTAACCACAGCCTCCAGACTGGCTTTTTCCAATAGAGTGGAGGACAGCAACACTCATCCGTCTCCATAAAGGGGGACCATCTACTGAGCCAATAAATTACAGACTCATAAGTTTGATTAGTCTTATATGTAAGGTCATTGAAAGAATAATCATGGACCTGATAAATAATGACATGGGAAACCTCTCAACACTGGATCTGACCCAATTCAGCTTTGTCAGGGGCAGGTCACGCTTACTAAATCTGGTGGATTTCTTTGAGAAAGTCACTAAGGTCATGGATGACAGTAAAAGAGTACATACTGCCTACCTCAACCTGGCCAAGGCATTTGACACAATTCCCCACTCCGGTATTATAAATACTCACAACACTGGGCATAAGTCCCTATGTCACCAGATAGATAGCTAAATTACTCACAGACAGGACACATGCGGTTAAAGTGGGTGAATCCAGTTCCAGCAAGAGACCAGTTACTATTAGTGTGACACAAGGCTCAGTGCTGGAACCACTTCTGTTTGGAGTATACGTCTTTGATGTCAAGGCTAATGTGGAAGGCCTCTGGATGACAACATTTTCAGATGCCTGCAAACTGAGGGCAATCATTGAATCCCCCATTGATGTAGATATCCTTCAGGATCTATATCAGACAAATGATTGGTGGCAGAACCATGGCATAAAACTCAATGCAAAATAATGCATTATTATACCCTTTGAGAAGTCAAATACCACTGCAAATAACAACATCAGTAGCACACCTCTAAGAGTAGACTCAGAGACAAGAGACCTATGTACACAGATAGATAGTAGCCTGACCTTTGACCACCATGTGTCCACAATGTGAAGAAGTCCTTTTATGTGGCACAACTTATAAGTAAAGATATAGCATTCAGATTGAAGGAAATTATAGTCCCACTGAACTCAGCCCTCAGTAGACCAATAATCATGTACAATGTGCCATTTGGCATGTACTTTTTCTAGGCACCTACAGGAGCTGAAGTGACCACAAAGGTTCCTCACAAAAAAATACAGGAAGTAAACAACATGAACTATGTGGATAGACTAAAAGCAAGAAAGTCAATGCACAGACACAAATCCATGCCATACGCTTGCCACTAGGGGCTATATGTTGAGTAAAATTGGATTATATTTGCTAGACTTGTAAGGACCCTTAAGTCGTTAGCCTAGTAATCCCCTATGAACCTATTAATCTTTGAATATGAAAAGCTTATATTTAATCATCTTTTGTTTACCCACGCTTAGTTAAATAACATTCTTACTAAGTTGATGCCCTAAGCTATAAGTCAGTGAAAGGCTTGGATAAATATATGAATTGTCTAATGTTATTAAATGAAAAAAACTGTGGTTTAAATATTGGAAGCTGTACTGTTATGTCAGTGAAAGAGTGCCAGACTAGAATCAAGCTCAACAGACCCTCAGATTCAGCAAGCAATGCACGGCGTGTGGATGCCGTGTGATCCAGGAATAAGCTCCAGGGATGTGCACGAGCACTCCTGCACTATTCCTGCATGGACACAGCTCCTGTATGCAAATTTCCCCATTTGCAGGTGAAAACTATGCAAATGAGGTGAATTTGCAATCCAGAAAGCTGTCAGCCGGCCATGCAGGACTAGTGTACTGTGCAGAAATGCACTCGGTTAGTAACCGAGTACATTTCTGCAAACTATAAAACGGACCATGACAGCTCCAAATAAAGGGTGTATATATATGTAAAGCATGACAATGGTCAAATATATGACCATTGGCATGGAAAACAGTTGCCAAAATAAACAAAAATAACTTTTATTTTTTAGCCGATTTCAGTTGGTTAAGAATAGGGCAGCGTCATGCAAATGGGATCGGGCTGAAAAAAAAAAAATGAAATAAGCATTGTATCCAAAATCACTATTTTGCCATTATACTCAATGGCAAGCAGAAGACAACATGGCCAATGAACAGTGGTTGCTAAGGGGGAAGGCTCAGTGTGGGACTTGTAACTATGCATTAGCAAGCAAGCCTATGCAAATGAGGGGAATGATACTGAATCCCAGATTTCCCCTCAATGCTAGCAAGCACCCAACCATGTAAGTGCAAAAATATCATTGTGCAAGCCTAAGAGTTAGCTGACATCATAGTGGGTGTGTCAGGCTTACTGTAAGCTTATTGGAGCCCTGTGGTTCAGGTTTGCCCTTAGATTAGCAGAGCTAAGCAAGGGGGTGTGTCTGAGGCTGCCTAGCACTATTTACATTGCCTAAGTAGGTGTGCATGCTGTGCACCGGGTTTTAAAGAAAAAAAAAAACTAAACCAGGAAATAGCAGCTCTGTGCACATCTGAGCACTGTGATTGTGCGGCATGCCCCCAGGTTTAAACAGGAAGGCAATGGGAAGGAAAACAGCAGTAAGAAGGCAATCAAGGAGAACTAGCATAGCTGGCAGGTGAAATGTATCAGAATCAGCCAATTACACAGGCAGTAGACCAGCCCAGCCCAGCATACCACTATAAACTATACAAACACCTTACCCTTTGTTTTTCCCCACATACTCTACACCATTGGTGTACACAAGTGAGGAAATTTTACCAAGCAAAAGCAACAAAATGATAGGGGCTGCAGCAGCTATCATACATCAACGTGTGGAAGAGGCTGAGGGTGGTGACGATGAGAATGCTGTCGACCAACTCACAGTGAGGAGAAGGAGAAGAGTATACAGACCCAGGGTAACCTACCAGGGTCTACATAAGCTGGAGATAGTGGAGTGTTATAGGGTGGACAGGGACATCCTATAGCAAATTGTTGAGCTGTGCCAGCCACACCTTACACACAGAACTAACAGAGGGGAGCCCATCCCAATGCATACCAAGGTATGTGTAAGCCTAAGAATACTAGCCACAGGTACCTTCCAAAGGCCAACTGGGGATATCATGGGGATCTCACAGGCATCAGTATCCAGGGTACTCAACCAGTTCCTAGATGACATGTCAGCACATGCCGGTGAGCATGTATATTTCCCCAACACCTGTGAGGCATTGGCCAACAATATGTGTCTCTTCCAACAAATAGCAGAATACTCTTAGGTAGTGGGTGCTATAGACTGCATGCACATATGCATCAAAGCTCCAGCCAGTGGGCAGGGTAGGGTCTACATCAACCACAAGGGCTTCCCCTCCATCAACTGCCAGGTTGGGTGCAATGCCCAGGGCATTACAATGAATGTGTCTGCTGTCTGCCCTGGAAGCTATCATGACTCCAACATCTGACATCTGATGCAGCTTTACCAGAGATTTGCCAGTGGGGACATCCCTTACGGTCACCTAGTGAGGGATGCTGGCTACGCACTGGAGCCATGGCTGATGACACCCATCAGAAATGCACACAAACCTGAATAAAGAACTCCATAATGAGGCACACGCACAGACCAGAATCATAATAGAGTGTGTGTTTGAGATGCTGAAGCCACGGTTCCGGTGCTTGGACACATCTGGTGGAGCCTTGCAGTACTCACCAGCTACATGTAGCCAAATTGTCATCATATGTGCCATGCTACACAATATGATCCTGTAGAAACAGCTGCAGCAGGAACAGCATGGGGCAGGGCCACAATGCCCCCCACCATTACCAAGGCCTGCACAGGCACAGAGTGACACAGAGGAGGAACAACCTGAGCCTGCCCCAGTAGGCAGAAGGAGGTGTGCCCAGTATGCTGCCCAGGCCTTGGCAAAGAGGCAACGCATAGCACATACAGTGACATGGTAGGGACCAAGGGAATGACACCTATCTCTGACTTGCATATACAGTAAAAGGGATGCCAAACATGACACTACCTGTGCTTAACCATGTATAGGGAGTGTACTATGTGCATCTGACATAGTCAGCCCTCCAGCACTATCCTCAGTACTGGCACAGCCACAAGGTAAGTCACTCTTCCTACCAATTGCTGAATGGAGTAGTATGTGTTGTTACTTGTATCTATGGTATGGATGTGAGCATGCAAGGGAATCCCGTGGCTGAATGGGATGCCAGCAGATAGAAGACACCTATAGTGGCAGCATGAGATCTGTAACAAATACTGGTGTCACCATAATAGCCAGTACTAGACAAGGTGACAAATCCCACTGCAGGAAATGTGCTGGGCCACATGTGTGTCCATAGGACACACACATGCCAGTCAGGGAGGCTCATATACCCAACAACAGTCTCAGCCAGCAGAACAGGTGTAGATAAATACTAACAAAGGCTGTGCTAAGGCCTCTGATTGATGGCTATGGAGAACGTTCCCCCCACCCAGACCTACACAGACAGACAACAACATGTCAGGCGGTAGGATGTCAGTTCTGAAGGGTAAGAAGTCAGAAACTGAAATGTAGGTCAATCAAACCTAAGACCTGTAGTACACTGATATGCCTCTAGACAGCATGATTGGTTTGAATAAAGAATGAACTGGAGTACCTGAAATACCAGTACAGTCATAGCAACTGTGTACAAGTGTCAGGTGTGCCTGCCCCCAATCCTATGTAGAAATGTAGTAACAGTCAGATGTGCCCCCCCATCCTATGTAGAAATGTAGTAACATGTATGTGTAGGTATAATAACAGTGGAACGCAGATTACCTGAGCTGGCCAAGGTAGCAAGATAGGTTTTAGCATGTGTACAATATGCAGGTCTGTGTGTCTTAGGTTGGTGTGTGCTGTATATTGTGTGAGAGTGGTTAGTATGTATGCATGGTGAGGTTTGTCCTGGTAGCCATTGCCTAGTACTGCCGATGACAGGGCCAAGTTCTCACAACTGCAGTGCCAAACACAATGCTTCCCAGCAAAACACATTCCAGCAGTAAGCCAGAGTAAATGTTTGGAAGTAATATGTGTCACCATCTGAAAGATGGACTTGGCATGAATGCCGGCCAGATATACAAGCAGTACACAGTGGGAAGTATCCCAGACAGACAGTGTATAATATGTAACTGTCAAATGGACACTCCCTTTGAATTGTACATACAGGTTTGCAGCACATTATTTGGGTTTGTAGTAGGGAATACTGATGTCAGCTGGCTAAACGCTGGCTGACCACAAAGGTCATAGGAATGAAGTATTGAGAAACAGCTGATGTCCGTGCATAAGCCAGCATAGGTGGAATGTCCCATGCATATCTGTGAGTCAGATGCAAGTAGTGTCCATAGCACACATGCACCCAGCTCACCCCACCACCACCCACAGGTACCTCTCCAGTCTTATCCCTGCTGTTGGGAATAAGTACAATATGACCCCCACCTGTGTATGGCAATAGCGAAAGAATGCAGCATGCAGAGCAGGTGTCCCATGCAGGTGTGTCCCTAGCTGTAAGCAGCACCCTGCCAGCATTCACACCCCTGGATCAATACTGACAGAAAGTATTGGCACGAACACTTTGTGCACCTACCCTGTCACCTCAGGGGAATATAGTGTATTGCAGTCTGGGGCTGTAGGAGTGACAGAATGCAATGGCCTGCTACAGCTGGCCTGCATTACTTCCAAATGGCCTACAGTCCTCTGCCAAAGGCCTGAGTCTCACCTGTACTGCCAATGTATGTTATATTATGGACTCCCAAATAACAATGTAACACAGTCTACAGAACCCAAATGCAAGGCCATGTGGACAAATCACAGTAACATGTCCATCATGTCCTACTGCATGAACTGTGGAGCAACACCAAATTACTGCTGGAATAAGGTGATAACTATAGGGAACATACTACATAATGTTTGCATAATGTATGGAAGAGTATCGAATGATAAGGGGGGGGTGGGAGCATGGGCAGCATGGAGTGTGTGAAGTCCAAAACAGCCATGTGTACATACTATCCCTGGCTGCAAACACAAGAATGGGTGGCTACAAACCTGCTTGTAAACCACAATGTCACAGGGTAATGTCCAGAATTATGACCCTTGCCTCTGGGTAACCTGTGTGAATCTGTACAGCTGTAAGGTATGGCCACAGCAGGATATGGCCATACTATCACTTCGATGAATGTGCAAGCATGAGATCCTCTGCCACCACTGTACCAAGGTGCTGACCCATTTACACAGTCCCATCAGCAAGTGTCTGCAGCTTCCCCTCCAGAATGGCATTATTGTGCAAGGATATGTAGGCTGCTGACCACAATACTGGGCACAGCTGCATTCACCCTGTGTTCCCCAGGACATCACTGCAAGCAAAAATGTATACCTGACAGTACTTGATGACATAAAACATCACAGTGTATAACAGTACATATGTCTGAATATCTCTGTTAACACCAGGACCATGTAGCAGAAGCAGCACAGACACAATTACCTACAATAACCCACTATCCTTTGTCCATTTTGACCCCATATTGTCAACCGATCTATAGATCTCCTGCAGAAACAGTTTGCTAGCTGTAGGTGTAGAACACAAAAGTCTGCACTGGAGTACAATCTACCTGGAATGGATTCACACATTCAATACAGAAGGTCATACTGGGCATGCTGCCACACTTTGAGAAATGAATGCTATGTCAGACAACAAAATACTGAAAGGTCATACTGGGCATACTCACAAACACACATTGGACTGGAATACACACATATATCCAAGGACAACACACTATAATAGGTCAAAAATACACATACATAGATGTGTGGAAGAGAGTGACAGTGACAAAGAGCCTTCCATCATGAGGCCTGTCCCACCCAGCACATATCCAGTTGGCCAAAACCAAATGATGTGCAAATGTCAAGCACTGTAGACATTTGCCTCTGGTATCCCTCAGCACTATAGTGTCTGTGGTGCTTGTGCTAACTATGTAACATGACTGTACAAGTCAGTAGTCATCTAGCAGTTGTATACACGTACCTGTGGAATATAAAACTGTGTGCCTGAGTGTTGTGTCTGCCTCTAGATGAATGGGTTATGGCCCATGCACACACACTGCACTTCCCATTGCCTACTATGGCAAGCCTGGTGATGTATTCACCTTGGCATACACTTTTGGGGAAGCAGTAGCCCAGTAATCTCTGTGGCATGTCTTTTAACTGCATAATGCTGTAGTGTGATATACTAGTGAGGTAGGAGCTCTAATCCCAGGCATGGCAAATGTGTGTGTGTTTGTCTGTGTAGGGAATCAATGCTTTTTAGGCCAGTCACACTCACTACAATTTCAAATGCCCTACTTTGGCATGCCTGCTGTCATTCACTTTGAAATACACCTCCAGGGAAAGTGTAGCCCAGTAATCTTTGTGGCGTGTCCTATAAGTGCATCATGTTGTGCTGTAATATACTTGTTTGGTAGGAGTTCTAGTCTCAGACATGGCAAGTGTGGATATTTGTGTGTGTGTGTGTTTGTCTGTGTAGGGAGCAATGCTTTTGAGGCCATTCACAGTCAGTACAGACTCCATTGCCCTTCTTTGGCAAGTCTACTGATGTCATTCACTTTGAAATACACCTTTGGGGAAGGTGTAACCCACTAATTTCTGTGGCGTGTCCTATAACTGTATAATGCTGTAGTGTGATAAACTAGCTAGGTAGGAGTTCTATTCCCAGGCATGGCAAGTGTGGATGTTTGTGTGTGTGTTTGTTTGTCTGTGTAGGGAGCAATGCTTTTGAGGCCATTCACAGTCACTACGGCCTCCATTGCCCTTCTTTGGCATGCTTGCTGATGTCATACACTTTGAAATACACATTTGGGAAAGGAGTAATGCAGTAATCTCTGTGTTATATCCTAATAACTGTGTAATACTGTAGTGTGATATGCTAGTTAGGTAGGTGTTCTATTCCCAGACATGGCAACTGTGAAACTCTGTGTGTGTGTAGGGATCAATTTTTTTTGGCCATTCACAGTAACTATGCACACCTACAAATGGAGAACATCGATAACTGTGCAGTAACAGAGACCTGATCAAAGCCTCCAGAGTGCACCCCTGCAATACCAGGAACAGCTCTCACCACACCTGTTGGCCACCAAACCAGGACCAAATCAATAAAGGTGAAGAAGTGTCCATATTCACCAAGGATATTCACACCACCAGGCTACTTGCCCAACAGAATGTGTCTGAAATACTCCCGGTGCAACTAACAGTAGGGTAGACTGCATTCCAAATTATATAGCTTGCTACAGATCCCTCACCATGCCCCATGATTCCCACTACAGCTTTTGAAACATACTGTGAAATATTATGATACAAGCAAACACCCTAATACTGGGTGACTTACACTACCCTGCCATTAACTGGGAAAACTACTTGTGTACCAACACGTGTGCCAAACGGTTCTTGGAAGTCATAATTCACAATGCCCTGGATCAAGTAACCCATAGTCCCACCAGGGGCTCAAATAACCTAGACCTGGTCATTACAACATGGGAAATCAATGCTCCACACCTATGGTCTCCCCATTGGTGGTCAGATCTTCCCATGAGCTAATCACCCTTAACATCAACATCCCTCCCCCACACCCCAGTAAGGAAACCTCCATAACACCCATCTCCAAAGCCAATGTCATGCTACACATGTCAGATATGACTAACATCATGACACCCATTCAGATGGGAACTGAAAGAACAACTGCTGAATCATACATGAAGGCACTGTACGAGCACATCCACTCTTGCATGAATCGTGCCATCCAATATTGAACCAAGACACTCCCCACCAAGAAAGGGAAGCCAATTTGGTGGTCTCCTACCATAAACATACTGTACAACAAAAGGAGGAAACTGTTGCAGAAATGGGGGAATTTCCAGGATGCAAAATACTCCCTTACCAGCTACAGTAAGAGGCAGAGATCCTTCATAACACCCACCAAAGCTATTTACAAACATAATATAGCCAAAGATGCCAAAGACAACTGCAAGCCATTCCATAGCTATATGAGGAATCTAAATGGCACTGCTCAGAACTGCTGTGAGCTACAACAGGATGGTATTAAATCTACTGCTCCCAGGGATATTGCCAATATCCTGGCAGATTGATTCAGTGCCAACTGCACCCCCCACCCAACCCCCAAAGGGCCCATCTCATCACAGATAGATTGCCATATTCCGGTAAAAATGGCCACATAGGTAAAAACCACACTCTACAGAGCTATGATAACAGCAGCCATGGGACCAGTCAACATCCCGGGCTGTATACTACATGAGCTACAAACTGAACTGGCACCTCACCTATGTGCCATGTCTAATCATAACCACACCTCAGGCTTCATGCCCACTGTGTGGCACACAGCTACAGTTATCCCAGTCCACAAGGGGGGATCCACCTTAGATCCTGGGAACTACAGCCCCAGCAGTATGGCGTGCCTGATCTGCAAGATCATGGAATGTTTTATCATGGAAATTTAAACAAAGGCATTGGTGACCTGCAAACACTGGACCCTAACCAGGTTGGGTTTGTAAAGGGCAGATCATGTCACCTCAACCTGAATGGCAACTGTGAATCCATCTCCAGAGCTGTGGACATGGGTAAGGTGGTTCACACAGCCTATGTGGACCTTGCCAAGCCCTTTGACACCATCCCCCAATCTGGAATCATAGATAAATGTATTAGGTTGGCCATTAATATCAATGTCACTCAATGGACTGCCAACTGCTGTACTGACACAACCAACACTGTAAATGTAGGTGACACCAACCCGAAACCCAGACAAGTGACAGTTGGAGTACCTTAGGGTTCCGTCCTGGCACCACCCTTGCTTGGCATCTACTGCTCTGAAGTACAGCCCAACAGTAAGGAACACTGGCAAACAAAGGTCACAGATGCCTGCACACTGGCAGCCAATATTGAATCCCCACATGACGTGGATATTCTACAGAATGGCTTACAGAAAGACATGCTTGG
Organism: Protopterus annectens; assembly: GCF_019279795.1. Lineage (NCBI taxonomy): Eukaryota > Metazoa > Chordata > Ceratodontiformes > Protopteridae > Protopterus > Protopterus annectens. The sequence continues at coordinate 614,261,885 of NC_056731.1, read as the reverse complement.
TGCCTGAGCCATAGCCTAGAGATCAATGCCAAGAAATATATAGTTATCTCCATTGGGAAGGGACATGTACCTGTGAAGTACCACATAGGTGGCAGTACACTAAACACCTAAAGTGTGATAATAGACTTAGGCACACAGGTGGACAGTGGTCTCACCTTTGATAACCACATCGCCACAACAGTCAGAAAACCCACCTATGTGGCACACCTCCCACTAAGGGCTTTACATCCAGGAAAAGGAGGCCATTGTCCCACTGTAGGCATCTCTCAGTAGACCCAGTACAGACTACAATGGCCCATTCATATGTACCTCACAAGACATTAGCAACAAGTAGAGAAGCTGCAGAGATACCTCATGAAATGACCACAGGACTAAACCAGATACCCTCTGCTGACCATCTGAAAATCATCCAGCTATACTCTGTAATGTATTGTGTTCTCAGAGGCAATCTCTGCTTAACATACCATGCCATGTCATTCCTACAGCTGTTGGACATGCTACACTTAGAGAATTCTAAACCCTCACAGCCACATGCTCCAGGGATCCAAATTCTATCATCACAATGAACAATACATGCAGGAGGGATGTGTTCCTGACCCAGAGACTGCCCAGACTCTGGAATAGACTGCCCGTACATGTCAAGCAGAGTGCCTCTTTTGCCCTCTTGAAAAGGAACCTGGACAGTTGGATGGGAGATAGGACATTTACCCCAGGGATCACGTCAGCTACCCTGCTAGACAGGGGTGCAGGGAAGTAAATATTGTGGGAAGTCATAGCCAGAGAATTGTCATGTCTAAGCATGTATAGGCCCTAGAGCTGATAGCCTAGTATCAACGTATGACCAAAAAAAAAACTGTAAGCCTGTTTCCTACCTTTCCTGTAACTAGTGTTCTAGGTACAGATTTGCTGTATCCAGGACTGTATGTACGCTTCTGTGCCCCCCAAGCCTTTCTGTGCTGGAGGGAAGCCTTCTAGCTTATCAGTGGGAGTGGTAAGCACTAGGTAACCTGCCTACCACATAAGGAGTGGCTCTGGCCCAGAAATTGCAGTTATTGGCCCTTTGGGCAATCTCTTCCGTCTCTCTCAACTTCCTGATTTGAAAGCCTGCATTTGCACTTATGTCCTGTAATTCATCTAGTACAGATACAGATTCTTAGTTTTAGCACTTAAATTTGTTTATTCGTGCTCAGCACTTGTTCAGAACTTGTAAACGCTAAATAAGCTATTAATTATTATGGCACTCAACCTTCCTCATTACCTAGAGGAAAACAGTTTTTGTACTTACTTTTCTCACTTGCATAGAGAAAAACAGCTCTTGTACTCACTTTCCTCATTTATCTAGAGGAAAATAGATTTTTATTCAGGCATGTCTAAGGGTCAGCTCCCAGTGTTCTCTACTGTCTATCTGATGAATCTGGGCATCTTGAGGCAATGTAGAAATTGCCTCATGTACACAGACCTCTCCTCCTACCATCCAACACTATAACCTGTGAGAGATGCACTTATCTAGCCAAACTGGAGGTAAAGCTGCCTCCAACCAAGACTGAACTTGACAGTCATGATGAAAAGGTAAACATTTGCACCACACCACACTCATCACATAGTCTCACTAAATCTACACCACCAAAATCCACGCATAGTAGCACAAAAACATTCACAGAGGCTCTCAATAATAATCTGTCTAAGCAACAGAGAACTCCAAAGCAGAAACGCAAGCAACCTTCATCCCCCAACACAACCCAAATGACACATAGCACACAGACTCAGTGTGCCACTTAACCACAGCCAATAAGGCAAAACAACGTACCCAACACACTAGTCATAGGTGATTCTATAGTCAGGCACACTGATGTCCCACTCACCAGGCTAAACAAGAAGAAGGTTGCTGTCAGCTGCCTGTCGGGTGCCAGGATCAGCCACATAACCCATGCACTCAGGTCACTCCACAACATGTACAAATATGACTCTATCATTGTCCATGTTGGTGTGAATTACCTGAGATGTACCTCCCTGGACTACAAGAAAAGAGACATGGAAGAGCTCTCCGATCTTGTAGCCCAGGCAGGTGTGACCCTAGCCCTGAGTAACATTCTGCCATCGCCCAGAATGATACCGCAGTACAAGGACAAAATGATTAACTTCAACAATTGGCTAAGCTTCTGGTGTAATACTAACGGGATCCAGTATCTGTCTGCTTGGGATGACATGGTCGACAGACCACGATGCTTTGCCACAGATGGCCTGCATCTGTCGAACCTGGGATTCTGGATACTGGCTAAGGCTCTTGCTGCCCCCATAGTGCCTTTTTTAGGCAAGGTTCAAATAACAGATTCACCACCGTAACAGGAACAGGCAAGCAAAAACTGAGGGTAATGCTACTCAATGCTAGAAGTCTAAATCTCAAAATGCACTCACTCGAGGAACTCCTTAAAATGGAGAACATTGATATCTGTGCAGTGACTGAGACCTGGTTCAAGGCTCCAGAGAGCACCCCTGCACTGCCAGATTATAACTCATATCACACTTTTTGGCCATATAACCTGGACCAAAACACCAAAGGCGGAGGTGTGTCCATATTCATTAAGGATATCCATACCTCCAGGCTAGTTGCACAGCATAATGCATCCGAGGTTATCCAAGTGCAACTAACACTGGGCAAAACTGCAATCCAAATTGTAGCTTGCTACGATCCCCCACCATGCCCCAGAATTCCCACTCCTCTTTTCTTGATGTACTGGAAAATATTAGGGTTCAACCAAACAATGGGCGACTTCAACTACCCCACCATTAACTGGGAAAACTACTTGTGTACCAACTCCTTAGCTCAACACTTTCTGGAATTCATAAACTCCCATGCCCTGGATCAACTTATCCACACCCCCACAAGGGGCAACAATATCCTAGGCCTTGTCACACTTTCTGGAATTCATAAACTCCAATGCCCTGGATCAACTTATCCACATCCCTACCAGGGGCAACAATATCCTAGACCTAGTCATTACCAACATGAGTGACTGGTGTTCCACACCTGAAGTCAACTCCTCATTGGTCTGATCCAACCATAAGCTAATCACCCTTGATATCCACATCCCACCCCTACCTCCATTAAGGAAACCATGGTAAAAAAATTCCTTTCCTCATTACCTAGATAAAAACAGTTTTTGTACTTACTTTTCTCAATTGCTTAGAGAAAAACAGCTCTTGTACTCACTTTCCTCTCTTATCTAGAGGAAAATAGTTTTTTATTCAGGCACGTCCAAGGGTCAGCTCCCAGTGTTCTCTACTGTCTATCTGATGAATCTGGGCATCTTGAGGCAATGTAGAAATTGCCTCATGTACACAGACAACCCTCTCCCCCTACCACTAAACACTATAGCCTGTGAGAGATGCACTTATCTAGCCAAACTGGAGGTAAAGCTCCCTCCAGCCAAGACTGAACTTGAAGGTCATGAGGAGAAGGTAAACATTTGCACCACACCACACTCATCACATAGTCTCACTAAATCTACACCACCAAAATCCACATGTAGTACACCAAAACATTCACAGAGGCTCTCAATAATAATCTGTATAAGCAACAGAGACCTCCAAATCAGAAACGCAAGCAACCTCCATCCCCCAACACAACCCAAATGACACATAGCCCACAGAATCAGTGTGCCACTCAACCACAGCCAATAAGGCAAAACAACGTACCCAACACACTAGTTATAGGTGACTCTATAGTCAGGCACACTGATGTCCCACTCACCAGGCTAAACAAGGAGAAGGTTACTGTCAGCTGCCTGTCAGGTGCCAGGATCTGCCACATAACTCACGCACTCAGGTCACTCCACAACAAGTACAAATATGACTCTGTCATTGTCCATGTTGGTGTGAATTACCTGAGACATACCTCCCTGGACTACATGAAAAGAGACATGGAACAGCTCTCCGATCTTGTAGCCCAGGCAGGTATGACCCTAGCCCTGAGTAGCATTCTGCCATCACCCAGAAAGATACAGCAGTACAAGGACAAAATGATTGACTTCAACAATTGGCTAAGTTTCTGGTGTCATTTTAAGGGGATCCAGTATCTGTCTGCTTGGGATGACATGGTCGACAGACCATGATGCTTTGCCACAGATGGCCTGCACCTGTCACCCCTGGGATTCCGAATACTGGCTAAGCTCTTGCTGCCCCTATAGTGCCTTTTTTAGACAAGGTTCAAATAACAAATTCACCACCATAACAGGAACAGGCAAGCAAAAACTGAGGGTAATGCTACTCAATGCTAGAAGTCTAAATCTCAAAATGCGCTCACTCGAGGCACTCCTTAAAATGAAGAACATTTATATCTGTACAGTGACTGAGACCTGGTTCGAGGCTCCTGAAAGCACCCCTGCATTACCAGGCTATAACTCATACCACACTTTTCGGCCATATAACTTGGACCAAAACACCAAAGGCGGTGGTGTGTCCATATTCATTAAGGATATCCATACCTTCAGGCTAGTTGCTCATCATAATGCATCCGAGCTTATCCAAGTGCAGCTAACTCTGGGCAAAACTGCAATCCAAATTGTAGCTTGCTACAGATCCCCCACCATGCCCCAGTATTCCCACTCCTCTTTTCTTGATGTACTGGAAAATATTAGGGTTCAACCAAACACCCTAATAATGGGCAACTTCAACTACCCCACCATTAACTGGGAAAACTACTCATGTACCAACTCATTAGCTCAACGCTTTCTGGAATTCATAAACTCCAATGCCCTGGATCAACTTATCCACACCCCACCAGGGACAACAATATCCTAGACCTAGTCACACTTTCTGGAATTCATAATCTGTAATGCCCTGGATCAACTTATCCACACCCCCACCAGGGCCAACAATATTCTAGACCTAGTCATTACCAACATAAGTGACCGGTGTTCCACACCTGAAGTTAACTCCTCATTGGTCCGATCCAACCATAAACTAATCACCCTTGATATCCACATCCCGCCTCCACCCCTATTAAGGAAACCATGGTAAAAAATTCTCCAAAGGCAACTTCATGCTTCTTAAGACAGAAGTGGTGAACTTCATGACACCCATGCAGAGGACAATACAGTTACAACTGCTGAATCCTACACAAATGCACTCTATAAGCACTTACACGAGTGCATGGATCGTGCTATCCCAAAAAGAACCAAGATGCTATCCTCCAAAAAAAGGAAGCCATTCTGGTGGTCCCCTGCCATAAACAAACTGTATAACAGATGGACAAAACTGTTTCTAAAGAGAGTAAAATCCAATGAGTGGAGGAGCCCCCTGGTCAGCCTCAGTAAGAAGCTGAGATCCCTTATACGATCCTCCAAAGCTAGCTATGAAAACAAAATCACCACTAATTCTAAGGACAACCACAAAGCATTCTATAGCTATGTCAAGATTCTAGATGGCAACACCCAGATCTGCTCTGAGTTACAGCACAATAGCACAAAAATTACATAAACAACTGATATTGCCAACATCCTGGCAGATAGGTTCAGTGCTAACTTTACCCCCCCTGCACCCCCTAAAGGGCCAACATCTATACAGGAAGAATGCAGAGTCCCTGTAATCACAACTATGCAGGTAAAAGCTGCACTCTCTAAAGCCAAAAACACAGCATCCATGGGACCGAACAACATCCCAGGTGGCATTTTACATGAACTTAAGAATGAACTGGCTCCCCACTTAAGCACCATGTTCAATAATAGCCTTGCATCAGGCTTTGTGCCCACTGAATGGTGCATGGCAACAGTTATCCCACTCCACAAAGGGGGAGCCACCACTGATCTCGGGAACTATCGATCTATTAGCCTGATAAGCCTGGTCTGCAAGGCCATGGAATGTATCATCATGGAACTTATAAACAAAGACAATGGTAAACTCCAAAGTCTGGATCCCACCCAGTTCGGGTTTGTGAAAGGCAGATCATGCCTCCTGAACATGATCAACTTCTTTGAGGCAGTCACCAAAGCCGTGGATGAGGGTAAGGTGCTTCACACAGCCTATCTTGACCTTGCTAAGGCTTTCAACACCATCCCACATTCTTGAATTATAGCTAAACTCACTAAGCTAGGTATAAATCCCTACATCACAAGATGGGTTGCCAACTGGCTCACTGATAGAACCCACACTGTAAAATTTGCAGACTCCAAATCTGACCTCAAAGCAGTGACAAGTGGAGTACCACAGGGTTCCATCTTGGGACCTCTCCTGTTTGGTATCTACTTCTCTAAAGTACATGCTAACACATAAGGCCTCTGGCTAATGGAGTTTGCAGTTGACTGCAAACTAGGAGCCATAGTCAAGTCCCCAAATGATGTGAACATCCTACAGAAGGGCCTCGCTAAGACAGATGCCTGGTGTCAAAGTCATGGCCTCAAGCTCAATGCCAAAAAGTGCAGTGTCATCCCCTTTGGTAAAAACTCTATACCCATGACCTACCTCATAGGCAGCAAGCTACTTAACACCGAATGTGTGATAAGAGACCTTGGGACCCAGGTGGACAGTAGTCTCTCCTTTGATAGTCACATCACCACAGTAGTCAGGAAGTCCTTCTACATGGCATACCTCACCATAAAAGGGTTCTCCTCCAGCAAAAAAAGAGGTCATTGTTCCCCTCTACTTGACACTCATTAGACCCATTATAGAGTACAATGCCCCTTTTGGAATGTACCTCACAATACATCTGCAGAAGCTGGAAAGACCACAGAAGTACCTCACAAAGAGGATTACTGGCCTCAAACAAATGCCCTACACTGACTGTCTCAAAAAACTCCAGCTTTACTCCATAGCATATCACCTAACATATGAAGCTATGTCAAACCCAGAGCTGTTGGACATGATACACCTAAAGAAATCCCAATCCCTCCGAGCTACACACTCTACAGACCTAAAGCTTGTCACCACAATAAACAGGTCATGCTGGAGGGATAGATTCCTGTCCCAGAGACTTTCCATACTCTGGAACAGGCTACCCATCTATGTCAAGCAAAGTTCTTCATTAGCACTCTTCAAGAAAAATCTTGATGAGTGAATGGGAAATAGGAAATACACCTCGGGGATCACTTCTGTGTCTCTGCTTGACAGTGGCACAGAAAAATAACTTTCTTGGGTGGCATAAGCCAGGGAACCTTGTTGGCTAGGCTTACGTAGGCCCTTGGGCCGATAGCCTAGTACCTACCTATGAACTTATGAACCTATATGAACCTATGGACTACACTTCCCATTGCCCAACCTTGGCAAGGCTGCTGATGTCATTCACTTTGAAATACACCTTTGGGGAAGGAATAACCCAGCAATCTCTGTGGTGCATCCTATAACTGTGTAATGTTGTAGAGTGATACCATAGTTAGGTTGAAGTTCTATTCCCAGACATGGCAAGTGTGAATGTTTGTGTGTGTGCTTGTTTGTCTGTGTAGGGAGTAATGGTTTTGAGGCCATTCACAGTCACTACAACCTACGTTGCCATACTTTGGCAAGCCTGCTGATGTCATTCACTTTGAAATACACCTTTGGGGAAAGAGTACCCAGTAATCTTCATGGCACATCCTATAACTCTGTAATGCTGTAGTGTGATACACTAGTTAGGTAGGAGTTCTATTCCCAGACATGGCAAGTGTAGATATTTGTTTGTCTGTGTAGGAAGCAATGCTTTTGAGGCCATTCACAGTCACTACAACCTCCATTGCCCTTCTTTGGCCAGCCTGCTGATGTCATTCACTTAGAAATACACCTTTGGGGAAGGAATAGTTCACTAATCTCCATGGTGTGTGTTATAACTTTGTAATGCTGTAGTATGACATATTAAATAGGTAGGAGTTCTAATCCCAGACATGGCAAGTGTGGATGTTTGTGTGTGTGTTTGTCTGTATAGGGAGCAATGCTTTTGAGGCCATTCACAGTCACTACAACCTCCATTGCCCTTCTTTGGCAAACCTGCTGATGTCATTCACTTTGAAATACACCTTTGGGGAAAAAGTAACCCACTAATCTCCATGGTGTATATTATACCTGTGTAATGCTGTAGTGTGATGTATTAGTTAGGTAGGAGTTCCAATCCCAAACATGGCAACTGTGAGAGTTGGTGTATGTGTTTGTCATTCGTAGCCTGTGTGGAGATGGCTGTGAGTGTGTAACAACTGGACTCATTGTGGAGTGGATTTTACAAATTTCTTATATGCTAGGCCTATTATATGTCACAATGTCTACCTTACAAGGATAACAGATGTCAAACAGCAGAGAGGCTGGGGATGACAATCCATACACCTACATGTGACATCAAGGCCTGGCAAACAATTTAGGCAACCCTTGTATTACCCAGAGAACACTCTCAACCCATGTCTCACACACAAACACACTCGGTTAGGCAACAACCACTATGTTGGTAGTCCCCTGCATATTGCCCACAGATAGTAACCATGGTGTGATTGCAGCAGACTTCAGCAGGCATGGCACCCTGTTCCATCACTACAATAGGTACATACTTGCATACAGTGCTCCTTCACTATGTTCCCCACTGGATGCCTACAACAACTGTAGTGCCAGCAAATGTAATCCACAAAGGACATACCATGCCTTTTACACATGTCCTGTATAGACAGATGCCACTGACACCAGGGAATACCTGTATCATACTGTCAATGTAGGTGCAGGGTCAACCTGGTGTCCATTGCCAGTTCCCACCACATGAGGCCAGGAATGGCACATTTGATGATAACAATCTGTGTACACAAGATACCCCAGGTACACTTCCACATGTCACAGAACATGCACGTGGAACATGTGCACATCCCAGATACCGTCCATGTCATGGACTATAGAACACATACATGGCAAGCATTGCACAGCAATGGCCACCCACAATAGTAACCCAGATGACTGGATGGTGAATACAGTACCCACCTGTGTGGGCCAATCCAGACACTACACCCCTGAGCCACACTGCAGACCATTTTCATGTGGCCTGATGCCAAGGTATACCCTTTACCAAGCCTTGTACAGCCTTCTGGCACAGTCAACCACTACACACCTGTGAAGCTATGCACCCATGCATGTAATTACTGGCAACCTGTGTGTGTGTGTGTGTGTGTGTGTGTGTGTGTGTGTGTGTGTGTGTGTGTGTCTGTGTGGAGTATAATGATTTGGAAGCCAATCACACTCACTACATCTCCCATTGGCCTAATGAAGCATGCCTTCTGATGTCAGAAGGCACGCTTCAGTAGGCATACCTTCTGATGTCAAAGACCTTCACATACCCTTTGCCCATATATCATCCTGATAACCCCTGTGGTACATGTGATACTTGCGTATTAATGTATTGTAGCAAACTAGCTAGTAAGGAAGTCTAATCCTGACCTTGCCAACTGTGATAATGTGTGTGAGTCCATGAGAGAGTGTGGCTGTGTCGACGTTGACACCTGTTCATGTGGACAGGCACGTGTGCTACACCTATCTTATCCGTCCTTTATCACTGTTGCAGATGTCACTCACCATCAGATATACCTTTGGACAGCTCCCCAATGTGTAAGCTGTGTGGTGCATGCAATAACTGCATAGACATGTGATAGTAATACATAGGCAGGGGTTTGAAACCCTGTACTGGTAAGTGTGTGACACAAACATGCTTAGGTTTTGCTCTCCCACCCACTCCCTGTCTTACTTTCTCTCTCTCTCTCTCTCTCTCTCTCTCTCTCACTCCCTCTCTGGTGGATGTGGGAAGTACACCTGCTTTGCTTAGGGAGCAGCTTGTGTTTTGTAAGTGATGGTCATGATCAGCTGATGGCCTCTGCATGAATTGCAGTCCCCAACTAACTGATTGCATGTGGAACAGCTGTGGTAACATTCCTTAGCCAATTGCATGGAAACACACTCCTATACCTAGGAACATCATGTGGGTGTTGGGCCTTTTCATTCACTGTGAGTTGGACCTCATGTTGGTGTTTGGCAAACAGCATCACAGATGGTATTGGGATACACCTCTAACAGCATACAAAGTGAAGACAGGCCAACAAACAGGAGGGGGATGTTCCAGACATGACTACAGAATGTAAGTGTTGCTCTTCTGCATTTGGAGCAATGTTTTTTTAACAGGGTTTGTGTGGATATGGCTGGCCTACATGATTTAATACCTGTCATGACAGTGTTATGTGTTTGAGGAACTCCCACCTGTAGGGTTATCTGCAGACTGGGCAGTGTTTCGAGTCTTATGTTTCTTGTGTTACTCACAGATCACCTATCTTAGAACTGCAGAAGCATAGTCTGAGGATTGTAGTCAGTACATCGTGACAGCCATGACAGTTACTGACTTCATATCCCTCATAGAACATATGTCACAATAAACCCTTTTACAACAGTAAATGTATGAGGATATCGCAGCAACATGCCAATACTGGCCCAGTGTTTGTGGCTTCAGCCACAAGTCTGTCAACCTTTGTACATATGTCATGCAGTAAGAGGTGCATATGTTCTGTACACCATTATTTATTGACATCATACCTGATAACAAGCCAGTCAGATATCAGACTGCTAGACATGCTATGTATAGTAGGGGTTATTTCTGAGGACATAACCTGGGCATTCTGTGGTTGTGTGTACAGTAGTGGGGTCCATGTCCTTATGGTGATTGTTGACAGTATGTGCATTGTGAATACGTACCTTGGCCTGTGTACAGACTGTGGTAGATGTCATTGTTCTTGGTCCTGTTCTATCTGATGTTAGATGCTGCTCCAGTGTATGATACCCTATCGGCTCAGATGTTTGTAGGGCCAAACACATGTGTCCCATAACACAGACAGGTAATGGACCACACTGTGTCATGACCCAGTATATGTAGGGTTAGTGTGTGAGTGGCACATATGAGGATGGTGTTATCAGACAGTCCATATAGTGTAATATTAAGCTTGCGTACCACATGTGGCTGTGTCTGTGTTCACATTGGTTGTGGGTATGCACTTTCACACAGGTGTCTGGTACTCTGTGCTGTTACATGCCTGTAGAGCCTACTATATTTGCAGGAACATGTGTATTTCCCCATACAAATTGTAGGCCAGTGTTGTGACAGTCTGCCTGTAGTTTGCACAGTGCTTTGTTACATGTAATTACCAAGTGTGATGTTATGTCCAGATATTTGTAAGAAGTACTGCTGCTGCTGGGCCACCATAACTGTTGTGTATTTCTGACAAAGCAGTGGGATTCTATACAGATGTATGTCACTAACTACTGGGTAGTATGTGGCCTTGTGAGCTCTGCACCACCAGTTATTATGTGTCAGGACAGACAGGAGTGTGTGAATGCATAAATTGTGTGGGCATATGTAGTCCAGTATTTACATGATATACCCATGTACATGGCTGTTAAAATCCACATTGTCAGACTTGGTCCACATGTCTCGCATGAAGGGGATCTGTGTATACCTCTGGACTGACCAGAGAGTGCCAGACTGTCAACATATATTGGTTATATCTCTGCTGTAGTCCACAAGATCATAATTGTGCTATCAGTGGTACTGTACTATGATGTCCTTAGGATGTCTGTCAGTAACCAATGGCATACATGTCAATAGCAGATGTGACCTCCCACACACAACATGTCTGTTAAGACAACCCCTGTTACAGTAGCTACAGTCTACATATATACCTGCAATACATACATGACATCCCCTAGCACTAAAAGGTTGAGAGTATTGGTGCTGAGGTAAGACTCACCTCCATGTTCTGGACATATGGTAAACACACACACACACACACACACACACATATATATATATATATATATATATATATATATATATATATACACACACACATATACAAACACATATATATATATATATACATATACACGTCTATATATGTCTACACATATACAGATATATAGATATATATGCACATATAGTTATACATATCTACATCTATATCAACATAAATAGATATATCTGTATATATATATATATATATATATATATATATATATATATATATATATAGTTATAGATATCTACATATATATTGACATAAATAGATATATCTGTACATATATGATATATATATATATATATATATATATATATATATATATATATATATATATATATATATATACAGAGAGATCTATAAATTGCCATATATATGATGCACTATACAGATGTGTATAAATACATATATATGAATATATATGTGTATGTACATGTAGACATATATCTACATATGTATATGTATTTATCCATATCCTTGTCATGTGTAAACATTACTGTTGTGTCTACCTTCCTAGATGTATCACACCGTATGTATCTGATATGTATATATTTAGATATAACAACATATGTGATGACACTAAAATTCACTAACATGTACTATACAATTGTAGAAGTCACAGCAATTGTTCAATACTATTCAATATGTCTACTGACAGATGTATTAGAAATACAACGATTGTCTTCACAACTGGCATGGCGTAGTGGTTAACTGTTGTGACTATATTGTACAGGGTCCTGGGTGCAAGGGCTGTCTATTTTCTTGCTGGGTACAGGAAGGGCTTTTGGATACAGAGTGGTTAAGGCAATTTTGAGCAGCTTTAAGTGGGTTTGCACAAAGCTAAGCGGTGTTAAGATATGGTTAAATTTATGGGTGCTTACACTGTGTAGGCTTCGCTTATCAGTGAGCAAATCTTCTTAGCTGTTATATTGCAGCAATGCTGACACCTGCTAAGCATGGCTCAGTCCTGGTAACCTGTGCTCACATCCCAGTCTGATATCATAGTAGGGTAATGACATCTGTAATAGGGTATGTAATGCCATGTATGTAACATCCATCTATGTGCTGTCAGTACATTAGCAAGGGGTGTGAGTGTCATGTCTGAGATACCTGAGTATATATGACCTGCACAACACTCTTATCCATGTGAATTTGTTATATACAAGTGTAGTATCCCAGGTTATATGCCGTCACACTGGCATGTAGTGTATCATGCTGTTACTACTGTTGACAGTGATTTCCCAAGCAAGAGTAGATTGCTAATTGTAGTACTGGCAACAAGCATCCATGCATGCATAGATGGACTCTGTCCTCTGTGTCATGTTCCTGGTTTGTGAACTGTGTCACAGTATATATTTCCTACTGGATAATGATCTGACATGTGGAAATTAACTGTAGACTACTGTCTGTATAGCACATGTTCACAGGTTCATAGGTTCATAGGTAAGTACTAGGCTATCTGCCTGAAGGCATTTATAAGCCAAGCCAGAATGTGTTGGCTTTTGCCACCCCCTTAGATTAGTTCCCTGTGCCTCTGTCCAGCAGAGCCATTGAAGTGATCCCTGGGGTAAACTTTCTGTTTCCCATCCACTCATCAAGGTTTCTCTTGAAGAGGGTTAGCGAGGACTTCTGCCTAATGTAGATTGGAATCTTGTTCCAGAGCATGGGAAGTCTCTGGGACATGAATCTATCCCTCCAGCACGTCCTATTTATTGTTGTGGTGAGGTTTAGATCCCTGGAGTGTGTGGCTCGAGAGGATATGTTTTTTTTTAGGTGGAGCATGTCCATCAATTCTGGGTTGGACATGGCCTTGTATGTCAGGCAGAGATCATCCCTGAGTAGGTGGAATGCAACCAAGTACAGCTGGAGTTTCTTCAGTTGAGCTGCATAGGGCATCTGCTTGAGGCTAGTGATCCTCTTGGTGAGGTACTTCTGTGGTCTTTCCAGTTGTTGCAGGTGTCTTGTAAGGTACATCCCAAATGGGGCATTGTATTCTATGATGGGTCTGATGAGTGATACATAGAGGGGCCCAATGACCTCTTTCGATCTGGATGCAAACCCTTTTGTGATTTGGTGGGCCATATAGAAAGATTTTCTAACCACTTTGCCAATGTGATTATCAAAGGAGAGGTTACTATCTACTTGGATCCCCAGATCCCTTATTACGTCTTCCATATTTAGGGGGCTACTACCTATGTGGTAGTTTGTGGGTACTTTGTTTTTTTCCAAAGGGGATGACTATGCACTGTTTGGCATTTAGCTTGAGGCCATGGTTTTGACACCAGGTATCTATCTCAGTGAGACCCTTTTGAAGGATGTCTGTGTCAGCTGGAGAGTCAATTATAGCCCCCAGTTGGAAGTCATCTGCGAACTTGGTCAGCCATAGTCCTCCTGTGCTTGCCTGTACCTCTGAAAAGTATATGCTGAACAGGAGGGGTCCTAGGAGTGAGTGCTGGGGAATGCCACTTGTAACCAGTTTAGAGTCAGACCTAGCTCCCTCAACACTTGCCATGTGGGTTATGTCCGTGAGCTAGTTGGCAACCCATCTCTTGACGTAAGGGTTTATGTTCAGGCTGGTGAGCTTGTCTATAATACCTGAGTGGGGAATGGTGTCAAATGCCTTTGCAAGGTCTAGGTAGGCAAAATCTATTGAAGTTCCCTGACCAGGAATTGAACCCAGGCCGTGGCAATGAGAGCATCAAATCCTAACCACTAGGCCACCAGGGATCCCCTCTCATGTCATTTAGGGCTGCCAACATGTAGTAATGGTATACATATTGGTGTCAGATGTCTATCTGTTGACACATTCATTCTACTGCAAAGCTAGTTGGCAAGCTGATGTCTGTCAGTTCCTGTACAGATGTGCAGATGTCAGGTATACAGCTTGGATATGGACAGGCAACCTATGCTTGACTGACACTGACATGTCTGCCCAGCTGTGTTATAACTGGCACAGATAGGACACAACACCATGTAAACACCTCATGCCATGGGTACCTCCACAACACTAAAACAGTCAATAGAACATGCTTGGGTACAGGTCTCCAACAGAGACACTAACCATGTCTTGTAATACATGTCAATGGGATCACCTCACTGGCCATTTGCAGGAGACACCCAGAGGATTGGCTGATGCATGTCACTCTCACCCTGAGGGTCACCACAGTGGTGTCTGTAGATAGATTGCCTGCTGGCATGTGGCAGGTGGCGTGATACCACTGTACACACATTCTCTACACTTCCCATCTCTCCATGGACAATAGCCAGGTACACATCTATAACCACCTGCAGCGATGCACCCCAGTACTGACAAATGTGTACCTGTGCATTACTGAGGATATTAGTGTCTGTGTGTTAGTACACCTGTAGTTGGGAATACCATGAGGCCCTTCACACCCACCGCAACACCCATTGCCATAGATAGATGTGGCTGCTGCTGTACCGGACATTACAAGTACCCTGTTATACTTCTCTCCCTAAAGCTACCTGAGCCTTGCAGTACCAGCACAACACTGTTGTACAAATGGGTTGACAGGCATGGGATACCCACTGTGTTCTGGCAAGTGTGTGTATGTGTGCATGTGTGTATATCTGTAGGGTACAGCATTCTGAGGCCACATACTCTTAGTACAATATGCATTGCCACACAGTAGTATGGATAATGATGTTACTGCCTATAGGAGAGGCATGACAATGCATCATCCTACTATGCCTGTGGCATGTGCATTAAATGCATATCCCTGTAGTACCACTCTTGGGATGGACAATGGGTTGCATTGGAGTCCTGGTCAATGTGTGATGGTGGGTATGTCAGAGTGTCATCATGGGTTCCAGTGCGTACAATATCCACAGTGGGGTGTGGGTGCTGTGAATACTGCCATTACACCATGGTACCCCCTGGTACATGTCCCATGTACCACTGTATGGTGACCACTGTCACCATCAACCATACATACATACATACATACATACAAATGTTTCAAGCATGGGCATTAAAGCCCTTCTAGCTTGCCAATATGCCAAAACACTTGTTCCTATAATAAGTTTTCAGGCTGTTCTTAAAAATATCTAAACTAGTACTTGCTTTAATGTAATTTGGTAGTCTGTTCCAAGCATCAGCTACTCTGTCAGAGAACCAATTAGTACACTTCTCATTCCTATAGAATCTTCTACATAGGTTATCTGATGATTCTCTAGTACGTTTTGATAACCTCATACATTCCCAGAGGTAGTTGTCCCAAAATGCCCTATATCCCTGAATAAAATCTCCTCTTAAATATCTGTAAGAGACACTGTACAAGTTCAGATATTTTAGTCTTTCATAATAACTTAGATTTTCACATCCATGAATGCCCTTAGTATATTTCCGCTGTACTCTTTCCAGTTTAGTCATGCTTGTTTTCCTATAGGGTTTCCATATTGTTATTCCATACTCAAGTTTGGGTCTAATGTAACTAACAAACAATGACTTCATTACGTTTGATTTCCTAGACTTTATAAATCTTTTTATACATTCTATAACTATCATTAGCCAAACTGGTTGATATGATTAGAAAAACTCATAGCTGAATCTACCCATATACCCAGGTCCTTAAATGATTACACAAACTCCACTCCACACACCTTCAGATAGAAACAACTCTGATCCAAAACAATACCAAAACAGCAAGATCTTCAGAAGTCAGGAATCAAAAAACAGGAACCAAAGTTAAATCCAAAAGCAAACTTCTTTATTCTCCAGCGCCTTGGTGTAACCACCTTTCAAGAGTATACATTCTCACTGAAAGAATGGATATATATATATACTCATAGCAATTAATTAAGCAATTAATTAAACAATTATGTTCAAAAAGTTTTAAAGCAGACACCTCCAGTTTATTTCATTATTCAGTCCACAGGGTGTCATTGTATTGTATTTCAAAATAAAAATACTTTCCTTATATTGTAAGTTATATTTCAAAGCATTTTCATCATTACAAAGACATTTCACACTTTCTAAAACTGTTCCTGTTAAAAATGAAGCATCACTATTATGATAAACACTAAAATGTGTGGCAAAAAAATTATTTTCCCTTTTATGTCTTATGTCTCTAATGTGCTCACCTAACCTAATACGAAACTCTCTTTTAGTTTCACCTATATAATATAATCCACAGGGACAGTGTAAATGAGTCTACAGTTTCAATCACTGTGTGCTGTATTAAATATTCACCTTTCAGTTTATGTCTCCCAAATCTCATATGCTTAGTTTTTGATGTATTTATCAACATATTATTCTCCTGTGGTCAATTTACTCAAATTATTTTGCAGACATGTCTTATCTGCAACACTTGTAATCAGTTTACCCAATTTCAGGTAGTCAGCATATAGGCTGTAGAACACCTCAGATGAAAAAGTAAGGTCTGAAAGATACAATCTAAACAAGTAAGGGCCGACTACAGAGCCCTGTG
This sequence comes from Protopterus annectens, assembly GCF_019279795.1. Taxonomy (NCBI): domain Eukaryota; kingdom Metazoa; phylum Chordata; order Ceratodontiformes; family Protopteridae; genus Protopterus; species Protopterus annectens. The sequence goes on along the minus strand of NC_056731.1, from coordinate 614,244,667 downwards.
GGACACATTGACTGTAACCAAGGATTTCACCTGTCCAATTGGTGTGTGAAACTTGCCACGTCCTATGTGTAAGCTATGCAGCAATCCATCTTATCAACAGTATATCAATACCTAGTTGTACTAATTTATTGATCAGTGTTTTGTGCATGACCCTGTCAAATGCTGAAGTTAAATCTATATAAATCACATCACAGCACAATTTTTCATTCATAGCTGTTATTATATTGTTATAAAACATCACGTTACAGGTGGTAATAGATCTATTTTCAACATATGCATGCTGATATATGGTTGCAAGTCCCAGCCTATCCAGTTCTGACAATAATTTATCCAGTATTACCTTCTCCATTATTTTTACACAATATGAAAGTAGACTTAAGGGTCTATATGATTCTGGGTTTGTCCTACCCCCCTTTCCCTTAAAGACAGGCTTAATAAGTGCATGACTCCAATCTTGAGGAATCTCCCCATATTTATATGACCTAGTGAATAATAAATGTAATGGCAGTGTAAGTTCTTGCTTAAGTGTTCTCAGGTCATTGTTACTTATTCCACCTCTTCCCTGCGCTTTGTTTGGATCCAGTTTGCACAGTTCTTTTTCAATATAATCTAATTTGATTCCAGTATCTGGGGTTACCTGGATGTCACTAGGACAACTTACCACCCCTTTTGTGGATCCAAACTGTTTTGCATAAGATTTTGTAAATATATCTATAATCTGTTGTGTCTGAGAATAAATTTTAGAATCTGCACACTGTTTATCAATGTGTGTATCTTTACTCCTTCCACATCTTATGTATCTATAAAAAGGTTTCCTGTTATGCGTAATATCTTTATATAAATTTTTTTCAAATCCTTCAAACTTTTCTTGATCTTGTCTAACACTATGCTTAATCTGTTTGTCCAGCTCATTTATTTCAGTTTTCAAAGTTGTAGCTCGATTTTTCTTCCATTTCTTATATATTTTTTGTCTCTCACCTTAATCAGGTATCTTGTTCTTATGGAAATATACCTCCCTGATGTTGCATGCCTAGATCCTGATGTTAAACATTTTTTGACTTTTTGCACTCAAACTAATTCTCTTTCAAAAATTTCCACATTCCATCGGCAGTTTTTCCACTGAACACCTCACGCCTGTTAGTTTTATGTAGTAACTGTTTTGCTTCCCTATAATCTGTAATTAACATTCTGTGCATTGGCTTAGATTTCAGTTTTGGCAGAATTATCTCACAACAAATGAACCTTTATGACCCCATGATCACTGCACATCAATGATGGTAAAACTTGACTTGAAGTTACAGTAATTTCTTTGGGAACACAAACAATATCTAGTATATTCCATCCCCTGGTAGGTTTTTTTTTCAGTCTGAAGCATTTGTTGTTCCTGAATATACTCTGTGAATAATTTATTTACTAACATTGTTGAATCAATATTATTTCAGTCTGTTTCTGGTAAATTTAAGTCCACAGCTAATATTATTCTTCCCTCCTGTGTTTCATGTAAGAAATGTATAAATTCCTCTAGATCATCTCCACTTGAATTTGATGGTCTGTACACTCCAACAATTGTTATATGTTCCAGGGTTGTCTTTATTATCACAGTTACACAGTCTATAGTATTTGTGTTATCATTGAACATGTAATAATCACAAGTCTCATAGGTATCTTTAATCCCTATCATAACACCTCCACCGGATTTTTTGTTAGAATGTCTGTTACAGTAAAAATATTTGTAACCTGACAGAACTGGTTTCCAGTCATTGTTCTTTAACGATGTTTCACAAACTATAACATCAATCTTGTGGGAATGTAACAAATTTTCTAATAAAAAAACTTTATTATTAATGCCCCTAGCATTAACAACCATCAGAGATGCATCTAATGTTGCTATCTGTGAACTGTTACATGTTCGACCTGGCAAAAATCCTGGCTAGTGTTTGTCAAATACTGCAAAATATCTGCTGCAAAAATTCTCTTCCCTGATCTAGACAAATGCACAACATCCTGTCTGAACACATGTGCCTAAAAGAAGGCTTGGATGCTCTACACATTTCCATTTTTTAAAACAGGACATTTTTTCCATGTAGGTGTTTATCCAAAAGATCTTTTCATTCACAGTGACCTGACTAGCTTTCTCTAGGTGATTTGTGAAAAATATGTCCTAACACTGGTACAGGCTATACTATCTAGGAAGGCTGTCAGTTCCTGACTAACAATCAGAGAATCTTTGTTGGTGACATCATTTGTACCAACATGAATAAAAACAGATCCATACTTCATTACATTTAGGTGTTCCAAGGCTTGTTTCACATCTTCTATTTTTGCTTCTGGCAAGCATAACACAACTCGATGTTCATTATCATCTCTGCAGATATAAATATCAGTTCCTCTAATAACTGAATCTCCAATTACAAGAATATCTTTGCTGACCATCTCTAAAGAATCTTCAGCTTCTAATTCAGTCATTTCTGCTCTATCAATTGTTACGAAGGATAGATCTTCATCACTTAGTCTTATTAGTTCCACTGTTTTCATTGCGTATTAAATTCTCATCCAGCTGGCTTTGTAAATCCACAGCTGAGCCATGTAGTCAACATCTGTCTTTCTCTTCTTTTTTCTTAGAGTAATGTTCTTCAATCCTTCCATGTTCAGTGTCCCCTTGCCTCTTTTTTCTACCTTTTCCATTGGAAAGGTGATGCCTGTTTCTGTAGACAGAGGGTTTTCTGATAGACAGATATCTTCATTCCCTGTCACCAGTGTGTTACATAACAAAGCAGAATCATTTTTACTACATATTCTATTTCCTTTACAGTCATTAGTCAGTTTCTTTTTCTTCCTTGTTATTTGTTGAGAACTTCTTCCTTTCTTTCTTTTTTTCTTTCCAGTTAGTTACAGGTAACTGATAACAATCCAGCCCAGTTATGCATGTATTGTGTGCAGCCTACCTGTAACACATTGGACACACTGACAAGTTAGTTAGGCCCAGAGGCCCAGGTCTCTCAGATGTGTGTCTGCCTATGTGTCTGTTAATGTGTATATGATGGTATGTCACACTATGTATTGCCCATATACAGCCATTACATACCCCATTACCATACTGTACATGCCTGGGGATGTTCTGCATGTAACATGTAACCTGGAACACACCTCATCCTAAACGCTGTGTGGTGTGTGCAATTAAAGCCACACACATCAGTAGCACTACATGCCTAAGTAGGGGTCTAGTCCCAGTGTTGCCAAGTAAGAGTGTGAGTGTATGTGGAGGGATCTACTTCAGGTTGCTGAATATACATGTCCCACAGGGTCACCTGTTCATGTGGCACAGGCAGTAACTGTTATACAGACCTGTGACATGTTCAAGTGTACCCAGGATATGGCACAGCCATGTTGTCACCACAGTGCCATACCCCTTGTGAGATATGACAGCAGACCATCCTCCTGCTGACACATGAACACCTACAACACGTATGGATAACATTATGGCGACCACAATCACTCAGTGTTACTAACAGCTATAATGCATCATGGCTGGACAGCTACACTACCTGACATGTAAGCATTAAACATTACTGCTGACAACATCTTACACAGCAGTACATTGGTAAACTGTAGTACAGTCACCATGTGCATCAGAACCATATTAGCCTGTCCCTGCATCAATGTTATGGATGACAGGGATGTGGCACAGGTATCATCATATGCACAGGGTGTGTTGGATTTCCAGAGACCTAGGGTGGCCTAAGTTGTTGATATGGGCGTAGTGATGTGATGTGTGCAGGTATGGGGTTGCCCTAGGTGTGTTTGTATAGTGTGTGAGCATGCATGCACACAGTTCTGCCATGTGGCTGCCCTATACAGGTGTTTCTTGGACAGCTGCAAACCATACATGGCAGGGTGTGCAGTTCACCACCTCCGGCCACAGACACATGGACTGTGCCTGCCAGGGGTTCCATGGGCGTCCAAGTACAGGCCTCAAAGTGCTACTCTCCCCTGATGATGACATATGTCCGCTGGAACCAGGTCCCTCCTGGGACTGGCCAGGGCCACATGCACATAACCTGCTGTGGTGTGGTATGGTGTGGTGTGGACAGCTCCTCCCTGCAGTGCTGGGGCTGGTACTGCCACTACGGGAGTGGCCTGGTGTCCTTGCACATCCACGTTGACCACCAGATGTTGGTGTTGCTGGCCTACATCCATGCAGCCATCACCCCACACCCACCACATGTTCTAGCACTGACAATCCACGGTTGGGTCCCACTCCCTCACCCAACCATCTATCCATGACCTCTGTATAATCATGGAGGGCACCTACAAGTTCATAGATGTTGTCACTTACAGATGAGAAAGTAGCCCTCTGCAGCCTCATACCCTGTCTGTTGTACAGTTCCATACATGCCTGCGCCCCCATGACAGTCTGAAACATGCATCTGGTGGTACCAGTTGTGGCACTTCTGCCAGGGGCACGATGACCAGTGGCCCCTCCCATGAGCACCCTGGTACATCTGCCTATATGGTGCCCTGCCAGACATCCGGCAATGCCTGCTGTGTCCAGACACAGCAGCCATAGATACCACATTCTCCTGTGCACTTTCATCAACTGCCAACTGTCCCTCTGCTATGGCAACTGGTGATGGGGTATCTATAGGCACTGTGGCTGTGTGTGGGGATGGGGCAGATAACAGAGGGATGTCAAATGATGGCGCAGTTTCGGCATCTGACAACCCCGCCTGTGCCTCAACACACTTATCATCATTTTTGGTGTCTGTATGGACACCAACATCAAATTGCATGCAGGAGGGACCCGGACCCACCTCGCCACCTGTGAAGGGAAAACAAGAAATGAACTTTAAGACTTGTACAGCATTGCATAACAGTACGCACATACACACACACACACAAAGACACACACATACACACACACGCACACACATACACACACACACACACACACACACACACACACACACACACACACTGAAATTCCACCATAATAACTACCTGTCCCTGAGTTTACAGACTTTCCCAAGTTTATTCACATAAGTTCCCCATCCTGCATCACACTTGGAAACATACACTCAATACCACTCATTGACGCATCATTCTTCTAAATGCCTAGACAAGTGATCACAACACATGACCTGTTACTCCATTAGATCTTTGACTTGATTGGAGTAGGTTTTACAAGGACTCACTGCTATCATCCAGTGTTCACCCTGGGTATGTTCAGACATCATGAACATGGCCCCCATATGTTAGGGGCTACTACGGTCACTCAATAATGTCATGCACTGGAGTGTCATATGTAACTATTGCTCAGTAGATGCAAGATATGTTGCTCAATTAACTTATTATGTGGACAACAGTAATATATTGATACAATCCCCGGTGTTGTCTAGTAATTCCCCAATGCATCTGTAGTGCTGCATACGTGGGTAGTTCACCTTTCTGCTGATTACAATTTTAACAGTATACCTGGCATCTAGTTTCCCTCTCAATGCATGTTCCATGCTACAGGCCTTATTATACTATCAGCAGTCCTGAGATAACATATTAGACAAGTATTCCTGGTGTGTCATGTATCAGTCCATGTCCATGTCCATGTACTACACGATTCCAAAGGGAAGTACTAATGTTTGAACAACCCCACAATCACACGTGCATATATGGACACCCAGACAAACACACACACACATGCACACACACATCCTACATGCATCAACCCCCCTCCACTCCACCAGATTGCACTTACAGACAAAATACCCCCCCACACACACACCTACAAGTGAGGTTGCACAAAGATAGTACACACAGACCTCCCATTACCCATCTGTCAACATGCATAACATATGGTACTCAACAGCATGCAGTGCAGCTATAGTCAATCCATGTTAGCAACATTACACATGTGTGTGATGCATGGGCTGTGTTAGTAAGTGACACCTCTTCCCCTGGAAAACATTGCATCCATGTACACAGTATTGCTGTGCACCTGTTCTGCACCCTGCCATGTACTATGCACCATACCTCACAGGTGTACAGACCACTGCTGAATGTGTATTGCTGTGTCAGTTATGTCTGCTCTAATGCTCACAGCCTCTATGTGTTTGTCTGGCACATACCTGGGATTATATGTAGAAAGATGTCATTTGTAAATGCCTGATGTCTGATTTACAGATGTCAACATCAGTGGTGCATGTATGACCAATACAATACTATTACACTGACAACCATCAAAACTTACCTATGGCTATGGGGAGTATACACACCCTTATTAATATGATATACCATGGGACCACATCACTGCATATGTTAACATTACATGAGCCTGATATGTGGCATATATCCTGTACAATCAATTGCAGTGTCTAACAAATGTGTTAGTTGTGCTGATGCTGACCACGATGCATACACTTTGTGGATGCATATTTGTGCATGCCCTTATCATGATGGTTTGTTGCACCTACTGTTATGTGTACTACAGCAGTCACTATTCCTGACAGGGGTATACTAGCATGAGCAATCTGCATTTGCCAGTATATAGTCAGTCTGCCCTACCCATGTCCCCCAACTCAGCATGATTGCGAGGGCAGCTCATGTACACATCCCTTGGAGTTCACACACTGCCGTCACTATTGTTGTGGAGTTAGGGTTACATCTCCCGCAGTTCCTGACCCTGACTGTGTGCAGATACAGCCATTTGTAGCATCCTTCGGATCCCTGCTGCAGTGCACTGGTGTTTCATGATGACACCCCTCCCCACCTTCAGCCTTTTTGCAGATGCTTTACAACTATGGCCTACACATGTGTGTCAGTTTGCAGTGTCCCAAACACTGAACACAACATGTAACAGTCTAGTCCCAGCTAATGAATGGCAAACATATAGGTGTACACTGCCATGGCACAGTACAGATGGGGATAGTGGGCCTGAGGTGGGGTGAGGCATTGGTTGTGCAGCACATGTATTTTACATGATACTGTCTGTAGGTTTCCAACATGGTCATGGTACACCTTTACACATTGCAATGCATGAGTTTTGGGGATCTCTTCTGTTATGCATACACTACCTGTAGAGAGGCCTGGCTGATGTTTCCTGTGGTACAACTGTCACATCTGATTACCCTAACCCATAGGCCACACATTTGCAGAGTCCAGGCAATTGCTGACACGGGTACTGCACAGCCAGTACTTGCTAGACATTCCTGCAACCCCCTCAGTGTTGTGGCATGTTACTAGGCAGCCTGCATGACCAGTTTGCTACATATGACATCATCTGTCTTGGATGGCCATCTGTTTATTTCCTACATAATTCCTGTCCCATACATCCTTGCCACATAAATGACTGTCTGCACTGTTTACTATGGCATATGCAATGGTGAGGTATGGCTATATGTCCAGCTCATGGGTGCTACCTGTTGGACATGGGGTCCATGTCATGTCATGTAAGATGTGTGCAAGCCATGGCTGCCTCTGTTGCAGGTAAGTGTGCACATGTGATGGGCAAACATCTTGGAAAGCAGACCAATATGTGGTGTGACATTGGGGATGTGTACTTGCTGAAAGGTGCATTTCCATGACAAATGCATGCAGTCAGTACCTCAACAGCTGCTTCTACTATATTTTATCTGGAGTGTGTGCAAACATATGCTTCCAATGTTTGTGAAGGTATGTATTCCCCATATTTGCTGCCCTAACCTACGATTCCATATTACACACATATTGCTCATGATGGGACCACAGTGCAGGTTTTAAGGGTTGTGGACTGCAGTATTATGATATGCCACAATGTAGATCTGTAACAGTTGCCATTTTAATACTGGCATATACACTGTTGTAGCACTGTATATATAAGGGTGACGTTTCACACATGTCCCTACTGTAGGCCATTTGTCCCACCATTATGTTCATCTCTGTGGACACATTTTGCAATGACAGGATGTTAGTTATATTGCAAGTATCTGAAATACCGCTCAGATACATCATTATGGTCACCACTGTGATGCAGTGCAGTTAACAGCAACAATATGTGAACATGTATGGCATGCATTATGGGTAGGTGTGTTAGATTTGTGCATATAATATACCATAGCCATAACATGACCGATGTAGTGGCAAGCATGAACATAAACCATACTCACCAGCTACAGGCTGCTGCCTTGGAGGTATACCAGAGGGACCTACATAAGTGTGTGAGAGATGTGATATCAGTAGCCACAGCTGTGGCATTGGTACAGGGTGGGTGCAGCATTACAGTACATCAACAGTACAAGTCCACAATACTACAGCTTATGCACATCTGTTTATTACTACTACGCAGCAACAGACTATATATATCTGTCATCTCACATATGCATGATTGACCTGTACAGATGCAGATGGATATGCAACAGTGGTCTACTGATGGGCCCTGTGGCCTTACCTGCACACTTCTGTGTCAGTGTTTGGGTAGCACCCACCTCCACTATACTCTCCGCCAGTTGTTGTGTGTGTGGGTGGGCAGGTGCCATAAGGCTGGCGAGGAGCTCCTCAACATGTGTCGAGGGGATGGATGGCATGAACCCCCCTTGCTGTGAGGTGATCCCCTGGACTGCAGCAGTACACCGACGGTCATTGCAAAGCAGGTTGCTGTAGTGATGCCGGCTGATATCATTGACCCAGTGAACTAGATTGCTCCACAGGGCAGTGCACTCCTGCTGCTCATGGGCTGTTCTGCCAAACAGCATCTGGTAGTGCTGTACTAGGTGTGTGATGATGACCTCATTTTCATCTGCTGAATAGACAGGTAGTCTTCCATGTGACATCTTACCTGAAAGATATAAAGATGGAAACAGGTCTGAGCAACTCATACAGCAAGGTTATCATAGTTCTTAATGCACATCTCTATCTCTCCCACCATATCTGTGACAACAAACTGTTCACACACCTCAGTAGGTATGGCTGCAGCTTACCTACCATTGGGACATATATCGTATTGTAACACACTTGGTGCTATGTGTTTGTAGCCATGTTCCTTGTGGGGGCACTATCATCACTGGCCTGTTATGGACAATGTCACCTGCATGCCTTTGTAAGGGACACTATGGTTCCATATATGCATGTGGTCTGTTTACTATGTGATTGTTGCACATCTGTTGTTATGTGTTACTGAGGATATCTATGTATGCCGTTGGACATGATCTGGGAATGTGTGGCCTATTACTACCCACATATGTTCTATAACAGTGACATTATAGCATGTTTAGGGAACAGTTGCCAGCAGAACCACCTCTCCCACCTCATCTGGCCATGTTACATGGCCACATCACATGTGGAACTCACCTTGGGGCCTCCTCATCCACTAGTCCTGCACTACTTTCAGGTGGAACCACCTCAGGGGATGGTGTTTCCACCCCCCAAGGGGCACACACAGACATGATCCTGTCACCAGAGGTCATGTCCAGGGTCTGCTGCATAGGGATCTCCACAGAGACTTGGGGAAAGTGCTACAGCACCTTGAGGCCCTCTGTACACAATCACAGAATCCACATGCTCCTCCTGCTCAGCCTCCATCCCACGTACCTTCAGGGCCGTGAAGCTGCTGTTGTGACTGGCAATGGGTGAGGGCCTTGTTCCCATTGATTCCATATGTGGGCTCATGGGCTTCCACATTGCAGACGACACTCACCATCCAGGGTGTTTACCCTGGTTCTATTGGAACATGAAATTTTCAATTGTTCGAATCACTAAAAGGTCGACCTTTAATGATCGACCACTTGAAAATTTGAAATGTTCAAAATGAACATAAAAAAACACAGAAAAAATAAAGGGTGTAGGCAGGGGGGAAAGTCCCCCCACACCCCCCACTACTTAAATATACCAACTTTGAGATTGCGCTACAGTGTAGGAAAGGGAAGTCTTCCCTTTCCCTGCCATAGTGCATTCAAGTGAGATCTTGGAGTTGGTATATTTACATAGCAGGGTGTGTGGGGGTTGCAGGAGGGCTTACCCCCCTGCTTTAACCCATCAGGGTATGTTGTGTTTGTTTGTTTGTTTTTTTTAATTTCGAAGTTACGGAACTTCGATCATATGGTGTCCACCATATGGTATTCGAAGTTCTGTAACTTCAATTTTCTAATTTACCCACCACATGTGTCATATACCACCCCTGTAGGTTATCTTCTCTATCTACCAACCCAACCCACCTCCACAAATATACCTGCTATCCTTCCCCAAATTCTCAATCCCATCTTCACAGACAAGGGCGATGTGGTCCCAACAAGGGGTTCACACATGACATATCCATCCATATTGCACACTCTTACTGCTATAGATATATATATATATATATATATATATATATATATATATATATATATACATATATATATGTGTGTGTGTGTGTGTGTGTATTGATATGTGTGATGTTCCCTCACACATAGCATCAGCACTGTGATGCAAAACTAGTGGACATGTATTTATATACGTGTGTGTGTGTGTGTGTGTGTGTGTGTGTGTGTGTGTGTGTGTTTGTATATATGTTATGTGTGTGTGTGTGTGTGTGTGTGTGTGTGTGTGTGTAGATATATATTATGTTGTATATATATATATATATATATATATATATATATATATATATATATATATATATATATATATACACACACACACACACACACACACACACACATATATGTGTCTGTATATCTGTAGACATACATGGATATATATATATATATATATATATATATATATATATATATATATATATATATATATATATAGGGTACATTCAGATATCAGGTCCACAATGTCTAACTCTCCTTTCTGCACAGCTGCACTGTTCTGCCTTGCTACAACACAGACAGGTGCCAAATATGGACATAGCCTAACATTAGGGGGGTATATATAGGGACAGATTGCAGGTAAGCCTATTACACACCTATGCCATTTCAGCATGCTACATTACATGTTAACTTGAGTGTCTTGCAAATAGTGGGCTCTGGAACCCATGTGTCCATCATTATGGCATTACTTCCACCACCAGCTATTGGCCACAGTAATATACATGTTTTCCATTACACAACACACACTATGAAGGCTTACATCTCATCAGTCAGTGCTGCTCTGCACAGTTGACAGGTATGGCTCACCACCCACAGGGACAGACACTATTTTCCATAGCAGTTGTTCAGCTGGACATCTTTACAACAACACCTGATGGCACATATAAATCATTCCACATCACCTATCCCATTATTATGGACCAAGTACTACCATCAATTGCATGCATATATACTTCACATACCTGTTGTGGGAATGATGTCTGTTCTGGATAGTTTGCTTGGATTACTTTTATTTTGTTGTTTTTTTTGTTTTTTCGTTGCCTTTGGCTTGGCCTTTAGCTTTCTTTCACTCACTCACTTTCTCTCTCTCTCTCTCCCTGTCTTGTTCTCTCTCTAGTAAATGGATTGAGCTGCTTTGAAAAGATTGCAGCATGGATTTTGTAGGTGATGCATATGATCAGGTGATGGCCTCTGTACCGGTCAGTGTCCTCCACTTACTACCTACCTGCAGCATGCTGTGTAGCACTTCCAATTACCACTGTCATGGCAACCCACTACTATAAATCTGTACATTATGTGGGCGTGGTCCCTTTACCTTTCCTGTATGGGGGACATCCTTCCTGTCTGTGGGCAGCAGTGTTACAGATAGCAGGTAGCAATACTTCTTACAAGAGGACTTGGAGACTCAGGCCAGCTACATATTTGTATAAGGTTCCAGAACTACAGACAGAGTGTGAGTAGTGTTGTTATATGCATTGTATAGCACCAGTGTTACAGGGTTTGTGTGTACATACTAGTTTAACATGGAATGCAGTCTGTCTGCATAGATCTCAACTGTGGGCCTATCTACGTGATGGTCAGAAGTGTGCCTGTTATGTTTTGTCTGTCCAGATATATCATTGTAAGTGTGTGCGTTGAGTGCTATCAGTATATGGCTACATCCATTTGTGTTTCTGACTTCATATTCCTGACTAAGGGTATGTTGCAGACTATCCTGTAACATCAGCAACTTACTCAGTGTATGACAACATTATTTCACATATGGACCTGTGTTCTAGCCTCTGTCCTCCACCTACATACCAGGCTTTGTCCATATGACATGCAGTAAGGGGTTGTTATGCAGTGGCCTGTGATTATGTCATGCTGCCATTTCTGCCATCATTCCAGTGCTGTTGTGGCCACCACACATATTGTGGGGTTGGGTCCATATGTATGTGGGCTTCATCTGCACAAAACATGTGTGCCCTTCTGCAGTCCAGAGGTCAGTGTATGTAACAGTTTAATATGCGCCTGTAAGTCAGTCAGTGGGGGGTATGCACCATAAATAACCTGGGCTGTTACAACATGTGGGGGATATCAGCAGTAAGCTGCCTTTATGGTATATGGCTGTACATTACCATACATTTCACCTTGGGAACATTGCTGGCCTACTGCTAGCTGCCATACAGACTGTTTTGTTTGTCAGTGTGATTGTGATGTCTTCAGTTATGCATTATGTAACAGATACATACCACTGGGTCATCTTAAGTCTTTTCCTCCTAAGGATTGCATACAGAGTGTAGTTAGAGGCTGCTGGACTATACATCTGCATTACTTACTGTTGATGGATCGTTATCCTGTGTCACCGACTGTCTTTACTGTTGTACTACTTGCAGGCATTGGCCTGGACAGCAACATATGTTATGTTTTCAGATTACTGTATTAAATGATCTGCTTGAGAGTTGCATTAATCTGTTTGTATGTATTTCAAAGTCTAAACAGTTATATGGTATGGCATATACAACTGTAATAGTACACAAATAAAACTTTCTTATGTATGCAAACCTGTGTGTGGTGTCATATCATTTGACTTCTCTGTGGGTATATGTTTCAGGCAACAATTGTCTTTTGTATGGGTGACTCATAGACTGACCATTTGATAAGGTGGCAACTGTAGGAATACTGGCTGTTCAGTATGGTGTGCACCCTCTAAATATGTATCTTCCTATACATATAGTATCTCTCTCTCTCTCTCTCTCTCTATATATATATATATATATATATATATATATATATATATGTATGTGTGTGTGTGTGTGTGTGTGTGTGTGTGTGTGTGTGTGTATCTGCATATATGTGTGTGTGTGTGTGTGTGTGTGTGTGTGTGTGTGTGTGTGTGTGTGTGTGTGTGTGTGTATATGCATCTTTGGAATGTTTATTGCTTCCACATTGTACATTCCCTGTGGTAGCCAGAGTGTACTGCAGGATATGTTATTGATACCATCCTGACATCATACATATGGGATGGAGCACTGTTAATGTCTTGTGCCCATGTTGTGTCAGGTCCTGGGTTTGGGACTTGTAACAGTTGGTATTGTAATGCAGGGCAGATCTGTTTTGCTGTGGGGGAGGGGGTGATATCAGTACTTAAAAGACATATTTAGCTTGGGCCCCCTCACCCCCATTAACGGTGCCTTTTGGTCATATATGTATTTGTTATGCTCTATTTTATATCTATAGATATATATCTGAATACACAGACACACAGACACACACACACACACACACACACACACACACACACACACACACACACACACACACACACACACATATATATATATATATATATATATATATATATATATATATATATGGGTCCCCTACACATGGTTGAAATGCCACAAAGTCAAAACCCATATGGCCAAGACCGTATATTCGACTTTTGGAATCCGACCATGTGTAACGGACATCTCGGTGCAGTGCGGAATGGAAATATGTCCATTTCTGCACTGTAGTGTGATTTCAGAGTTGGTATATTAAAGTTACTTGGGGTGCCTTGCAGAGGCTGTTTATTTTGTTGCTGGGCAGCCAAGGGCTTTTGGATACAGAGTGATTAAGGCACTTTTAAGCAGTTGTAAGCAGGTTTGCACGAGTTTGCACAAAGGTAAGCACTGCTAACTTCTGGTTACAGTTTCTTATACTGATTTAGCTTTTCAGTTGCTTAACCTGTGTAAGCATTGCTTACCCACGTGCAAACAAGCATAAACCTGCTTACTTCTGCTTAAAAGTTCTTACTCCCGCTTACCCTCACACTAATATCTTTAAAAGAAATGAAAAAGGGTTGATTGTAAAGTGGTGAAAAGGGAGCACAAAGAGGGAAAGACAGTAGGGAAAATAGCTAGGAATGTGCAGGACGGGTGTAGGGAAGGTCCATAACTGCAAATTTCTTCTACGGCATCAGCTGTGCATATACACTAAATTTGGAGATAGATTTGAAGACTCAAACCCCTAAGAGAGGGGTGAGGACAACAGTAATATGTTGTGAAGCCAAATAGACCAGATTACATGTGTCCAGTGGACACGTGTGTGAAATGAACAGCTATGTATGGGGTGAGATTTGTTTTTGGGAACAGTTTGCCCTTTTTTCTTTCCAGGTGAGAGTGGGATGTTGGGGAGGGATAGTAGGTATATTTGGGTAGGTAGGTTGGGTAGGATAACAGACAAGATAGACAAGACAGCATACAGGGGTGGTATATAACACATGTGGGGGGGTAAACACCTTGATGTGGTGGGATGTTTGGAAATTGGAAGCCCATAAGCCTCCTAGTGGATACAGTGGGACTGAAGTCCCCACCCAATGGGCAGTCACCACTGCACCTTCACAGCCCTGAAGGTGGCTGTGCTGGAGGCTGAGTAAGAGGGCCAGGCCTACCCTCTAGTTGTGACACATGGCCCTCAAGCTGGCATAGCAGATCTCCAAACCCCCTGTGGACCTCGCTACACACCACACCCCAGACCTGGCAATGGGTGACAGGGTCCTGTCCACACCCATTCCTGGGGGGATGAGCCCCATCCCCTGAGGCAGTTCCACCCAATGGTGGTGCAGGACCAGCAGATGAGGAGGTCCAGGGGTGTGCCCCAGACGTGCTGATGCCCGGTGCCATGGCCAGATGAGGTGGGATAGGTGGGTCCGCTGGGACCGGCCTTCCCAAATGTGCTATGGTGTTTCAATTTTACAACATGTAGGTTTGTAATAGTCAAAACATTCCAGGATTATGTATAACAGCATGCAGAGATATTCCCATTAACCCAAAACACCAGATAAGAACAGTTGCATAGCAACCAGAACCCATGCATATATAGAACCACAGTGGCCATTACAACAGCATGCAGTTACATTGATGGCAGCATGCTACCAATGTGGGAACATTTCAACATGGCACATGCATAGAAACAAATTTAAATATTTATCAAATGACACATGTCCCAACAGTAGATTTAATGGAGCACATACCAATTGAGTTGTGTATTTAGTTTATTGTTGCAGATATGGTGGAGGTGGAGAAAGATGTCAGTTAACAACTAGTATATTCCTGTAGTTCCCATTACTTTCCTAGTCAATGCTGTGATTTGTAACTTACAGGTATTAGTACACTACCCTATGGCCTTAGTTTTGACAGTAGTATGGATGTGGACAACTATATACATGGACTGAGTTTTACCTGCGGTATACACCTCTTACCTGGTATACCTGTGGAGGTATTGTTTGTTACCACTACCTGTTTCTACACATATTCCCAGATTCCAGGTTGATGTTATACACATACCTGTCCTTCTCTTATTGCGCACACTCTGGGCATGTCTTGACCACATGCAGGTGAACCACGACATATTTTGACCATTGCCCTCTTAAACCTTTGGTGAGTTGTACAATGACAGGTTTGTTTTCATTGACATTTTTCAAATATGTACAGGCCTGACAGTCAGTTATATGACATGAAATGTTGCCTACATGTTAGAGATTAGCACGCTGATATGCCAGGGGGGCAGGGTAACAGCTGGCAGATATGGGCAGATTAACTGGAAATTCTGGACAATTCTGTACACTTTTGGGGTATGATTCTGCATACAGCTTACTACTACTCCCAGGATTTGAACCATGGTTGTGTCTGCTAAAATAAAACAGTGTCCATCACAGTTGAGTGTGCTGTACAGATATTGCTGTGTATCTCTTCTCTGATTTCTGTTTATAAGTCTCCTGTGGTTTTACAATCTGACCTTGTAATTACAGTACTCTTATACAGGATTTCCTAGACTGTTTTACTATGTAACACAGTGTGGGTGACAGTGATTAGTACTACCTTATTATTCAGAGCAACTGCAACACTAACAATGCCATACAATACAAGAGTAAACAGAACCAGTATAGGATATCAATCTTTTATTTCTAGGCACAGGTTTTGTATCTGACAGACCTGTGGGGGCAATGTTTATTAGCACTACCTGAATGTTGCCACACATATTACCATATTCCACATTAGTATTATGCACATACATCTCACTCTGTTACTGCACACACTCTGGTCACAGATTCACTACATGGGGGTGGAGATGGGACATACTTGGCTTATTACTCTCATAACATTTTGGGGAGTTGCTAGAGTGACATGTTTGTTCTTATAGATGTCTGACAATCAGTTGTATTTCTTAATTGCTGCCTAAACATCTGGGATCATCCCACTGATTTGCAAGGTGTGACAGGGTGACAGGCAGTGGATATGGGCCAATTATCTGGACATTCTGGACATATCTGTACAGTTGTGGGGTATGATTTTTCATACAGCCTACTACCACTCCCAGGATTTGAACCAAGGCTGTGTGTGCTAAAAATACAACAGTTCACATGTTAGTTGAGTGTGCTATTTGGATTATGTTGTCTATCTTTTCACTGTTTTCTGTCAGAGTCTCTCTCAGTTGTACTATATGACCTCTTGTGATTACAACAGTCATATACAGACATTCCTACACATTTTATTTATGTAGCACAGTGTGGGTAACAGTGCTTAATACAACAGTACTAGTAAGAGATTGCAACTCTACATTACCATATGATACCAGAGTAAACACGTGCAGTCCAGTAGTTAGACCTTTATTGTCAGGCTATTATGCTTTTATTTACATACAACCTATATGAGACTCTTCGTGCCATATTCTCTGGTGTATGCAGTACAAATAATACAGGTTTTATACAGGTGATTAACTTCCTACTACTTTTAGCTTTATTTCCTATGACAGTACATGCAAGAGTATTACTAACCTGCCTCGCGTTGCAACCGCTGCAATCTACAGGTATGGGATTCCTGGTACGCAGCCCGCTCATCTGCCACTGTAAAAGACATAAGAGGAATATTTAGCCATACCTATCTATAATATACATGAGCTGGCAATTATTAAACAGGTAGTAGACTGATACTTACACACAGCTGGGACAACCCCCGTCCTCCTAGCTTCTTGGATCCACTGATCCAAGAGATCCCTCTTTCTCCGCTTCAGGTAGGCATAGTGATGGCTGATCTACTCACCAGTTTGAAGTATGCCAGTGGCACTGGTGAGGTCATGGACAAGATGGTCCCTGGCATTCGCTTTGTATCGGGAAAACTGGTACTGACCCTGCAGCAGTCTCTGGTCATGGTCTTTAACAAGGAGTCTGGCCATGACTCTGGACTCCTGGATGACTCAGCCCTGCACCTGAAAGCACACACCCTCTCCCATACCAGTCATAGTGCCTACAGGAGGAAGCTGCAACCAGTTATGAGATGTATTCTTGCCTGTTTGGTTTAAATAGGGCCAGTTTCCCATACTTTGCTGTGATTGGTTGGTTTTGAAAATGCTAAGCTATGGGCAAACCTGCTTACCTGAGGTTGGCATTGCTTAAAGGGGTATACAAATGGTCAAACTGATTTAGCTGGCCTACACATTGCTTACACCTGAAATAATTCTCTGTTCTATATAGTACATACCGTCTTTTCAAACTACTGCTAGCATGATTATTAGCTTAAATAAAAGCTGCAAGAATAATATGAAATATAAAGGGTTAATTTAGAAATAGTGTAAAATGCTGAAAAAGAAGAAGTAGTAAGTGTGCTAGCATAGCTTAGTTAAAATTTGGCATCCATGTAAAGGAGTATGTTATTGAGAAACAAAGTCTGTAAAAATAACTATGCAGATGGCAGCTGGATGGACGTCAATGATGTAAAGAGATGTAACTTCAAGTTTGGGATAGTGCTGTGACACCATGTTTCAGATAATGCAAGACTGAGTTTCCATGGATCATGAAACTACAAAGAATCAAGGACAAGTGAACAAAGGAAAACTGTTATACAAAGAAAGAACTGTTTTACATCAGACTGAGAAAAATACCAGACCTTCTGGTATAAATATAACTGTGCATAAACAAGCTTTGGGTATTTGCCAAGAAAATGTGAAAGCAAAACGTATTAACTGAAACAATTATCTTCTTGTATTTATTGTACTCAGTACAATACAGTAATAAGACTAGTTGATTACAATAATTAGTTAATTGCCCCGTGGTATGTATGCATGTAAATGCAACTAACAGCAAGATAAACAGAAAGATGTGCATAGAATTCTTCAATGGCGAGCCACAGTTGATGAACCAAATGGTTTCTTATTGTGACAACTACAGCTTCTTTTTTATTTATTCAGTTAGTATGTTCCGTTCCAGTGCAAACATTTGCCTCCTTCTTCTGTACAGTATCCAGTAGCAGACCAGAGCCTCTCTGCAAATTCCTCAGGTCCTGCACATTTCCACAGTTGAATCTGCCCACTGTGTTTGACCACCTTTTCAGAGAATCAACGAGGGACTTTCCACGCTTTCTCGAGGGAAGACTTGATCACCTGCCACACAGAAACTGGTAATTCTCTTTTTATTTCTCATTCTAAAGTATGGATGTCATAAGACAGAAAAGTATTAAATGTAAGACTACCTTCCAGGTAGACAGTAATGACAGTCCAGCACATGTATGGTCAGGATTTAAAGATTGGTATAAACATAACTGTAGCAAATGTAGTACTTTGCTAGGTAAAGTTGATGTCAATGCTTTCTGTGTACAATGTCATAATGAAACTGCTTTCCATGTGCAATGTCATGGAAGTCATAGTAAACAGCCAGGTGCATTATGTCCTGGCACCACATGTGGAATGTTGGTTTCAGAGTTACAATATCAGTCCAGTCAGTTATTTAGAAAATCTTCTGTAGATCTTGCTAGACAAAAGTGGCATAAAACCACTGCACTTTACAAAACAGATAAAAAGAGTGACAAGGTTCATGGTGAACTGACAAAAAGATTTAATAAACTTCTAAGACACAGTCAGAGTGAGTTAAAAAAGTTCAGACAACATATGCAAACACTTTTTCAAAAGTGCATCGCAGCTTTAAAGTCAGCAGAACAGAAAACTGACAAATATAATCTGGTTAGTAAAGAGTTAAAGCAACAGCAGTTAACTGTGCTGATAAGAAATAATTTATGACGTACTATTCTACATTTAGAAAATGGTTAAGCGTACACAGTACAAACTTTCATTCAGTTAAAGCAAGGCACTTAAATAGTGATTTGAAAACCATTTCAAATAACAAAACAGTTCTAGGGAATAGAAATCAAATGAGAGTAGTTAAACATGGAAAAGACATAATGTCACAAGATTGACATGCATGTATTTTCTTTTCACTTAAACTGCAGCAAAAGGCAGACGACAGCAAATGTAAATCATGTAAATATATCTGTTTTAAGAATGTGTTAGTTAACTCAATATCTCTTTTGTTTCTTACAATATTTTGTAATCAAATGATAGCATAACAAATGGCAAAGACTCCAGCAAAAACAGTATTCAAACACAATATTATGCATAGTTAGGCAAATTACAAATGTTTATTATAACTTTAAGAGTTTTACAACTGCATTCTAATATCAAGTTGCAAGTATATTAATGAATGACTGAAGGTAAGATTAAGTGCTAAAGAAGTTATGGGTTAACCATCTGGAATGTGCAGAAAGAAAGAAAAAAGTAAGTAATGTGAGTTCAAATCTTTCCAGGCTGGAATGGGTAGTTACAAGGAATGTTGTATAAGATAAAATGTTACTGGTACTGAAATTTATATGGTCAAGGAAACAAGACTGGTTGCCAGGCCAAATGGCTTATGTTTTTCTAAAACATTATTGTTAAGTATTCACGTGCAGCATTAAGCAAAAAGAACAAAAGTCTGCAAGTAAATACTACACCGACTACATTCAGTACATAGACTATGGTATGCATTTAAAATAAATTATGCACGTCCCTTTACAAAAAGGGAGGATATGAATAGTTGGTAGTAACAGTAAACATCTTTTCAAAATTAGTAAAAGCAATTCCTATTACAACTTTCACAGTATAGGCAACAGCAAAAGCTTTATAAAAAATATTTTCTGTTTTTCAAAATGGCCAAAAAATAATCAAATAAAAGAGCAAATGTGTAAGACCTAAGTGTCACAATCTAGGTAACAGCCAAATGACAAGCATACATTCAATTCTCGCAACATAAAGCAAATAAACAATACTGTAATAAAATGATGTATACTACAGGGGGAAGGGCATGCTTCCAATTTTATACTAACTGTATAAACAGTACTGCAAAAGGGAGTCAAAGGTGCAAAGTGATAATATTTAGCAGGCTTCATTTTAATGATAGGTTTAAAAACTAGACTGAGTGTACATTACAGCCATGTATATACAAATGCAAAAACAATCTGTACAAGCAAGTGTATTCCGCACAGTATATAGTAAATGGTTTATCTATGTAAATAGACAATTTTGCATTCAAGTATTATATGTAGAGTGACAAGTCAAAGCTTGACATTTATGACGTGTTTTTTTTTTCAAAAAACAAGACTGCAATGACTTTGCAAATAAATTCTCAAGCATTGTCAATAAATTGCTGTATAGAACATCACTGTATAGAGTCATATTCAGATTCATCCATTTCTAATAGTAATGGTTGTCATCATTGTGCTGACAGTATTAAATTGTGTTAACTTGCTGTATTAAAAGAAAAACTAAAGGTTTTGTTTCCCAATGTGTATCTAGTTAATAGCAATATAACTTGACTATAGACAGTTTTGTATTTAAAATAAAGCAGAGGGAATGTATACAATTATATATATGTTTAAAAATGTATAAATGCATGTGCACATCTATTTGCTAGTTAGATGCATATACACATCTGTTGTTATAATATATGCAGAAATAATATAGTTAGTTAAATACATGTATTTCTGTTTGCTAGCATACATATATTCTGGTACATCTTGAGACAAGCTAAATGTTCAGTGTCTGGAACATGCTTCAAGGACTATAGATATAAATGCAGCTGCAAGACAAGGGACACAGCATTCAACACAGACATCTGGATTTCATTTGCATCATTCTAAACATCAAAACAGAAGGAATTGCACTATTTCATAAATAAAACTTAGGAAAATGCTACACAAAATAGAACACAAGACAATTTCAGCTGTAAAAAGCATACAGCATGTATGTTTGAAAGGATAATATTTGACACAAATATAACAGCATGGTTAGCTAAACAAGGTCAGGCATACATAAAGGTAGAGAAACAATCAAAGACTGACATAAACATTTCAATAAACAACCCTATTTCTGTTAGATGCTGTACATTATCCCCTGAAAATGTAACAGTTCTGACATGGGATGACATCAGGCAAGATTGTCACAGTGTATAGACAATAACTCAAAAATAAGAATAAACTCAATGGGAAGAAAAGGGTATGATTTCTACCAATACTCTGTTTATTTGTATAAACAACACAGTAATACAAAAAAGGACCATGAGTTAAAATACTTACCATTTTGAGTAACAAGCCAGTACTTCATACAAATCAAATTGTAAAAATACCATCCACTTGTACAATGATAGGACAACAATATTGCACTTTAATATTACATTTCCAAGTTTTAAAAATACCAAATGCAGATTTAAAAGAGCTTGGTATAAAAACTAGTAAAACAAAATATCTCAAAGATTATACGTTTACAAGCACAAGGGAATCCTACTATTTAGTAAGTCATTACAAGTATCTTTAATAGACAGATTACAATTTAGTATAAATGGGCAATATTGCCTTCAAATTTCAAAATGTTTGTTAAAGTGCCACCACAGTTTGTATGTGTGGTTTCAAATAACCCAGTGTTAATAGTAAAAGACAAGCCACTGCCCATAATTGGTGGGACATATTTAAGAGACGGTCATCATCTGGGACCAAATTTCTAAATTGGTTAATACATCCTGTGTTAGTAGTTTTAAAAGTCATAATAATGACAGCTTGAAATTGTTTTATACGCTGCAGATTAGAAAGAGTTGCAATAACTCAAGTTATGATTATAAATATGAGCAAAGTGGTAAATGCTGTAAATAGCAATGCTGATGAAACAAATGCAGTCTTTTCTTTAACTGAAATTTAGTCCGTTCCTCAAACAAATCAAAAAAATGGGGAACTGAAAGAATACTCTGTTCTATATAGTATATACTGCCTTTGCAAACTACTACTAGCATGATTATTAGCTTAAATAAAAGCTGCAAGAATAATATGAAATATAAAGGGTTAATTTAGAAATAGTATAAAATGCTGAAAAATAAGAAGTAGTAAATGTGCTGGCATAACTTAGTTAAAATTTGGCATCCATGTAAAGGAGTATGTTATTGAGAAGTCTGTAAAAATCATTACACAGATTGCAGCTGGAAGGACATCAATGATGTAAAGAGATGTAACATCAAGTTTCAGATAGTGCTGAAACACCACGTTTCAGATAATGCAAGACTGAGTTTCAATGGATCATGAAACTACAAAGAACCAAGGACAAGGGAACAAAGGAAAACTGTTATACAAAGAAAGAATTGTTTTACATCAGACATTGAGAAAAATACCAGAATTTCTGGCATGAATGTAACTGTGCATAAACAAGCTTTGTGTATTTGCCATAGAGAGCTGACAGCATTTGTGTTATATGCTTATAGATCTGAAAAGAAAATGTGAAAGTAAAGTGTATTAACTGAAACAGTTATCTTCTTGTATTTATTGTACTCAGTACACTACAGTAATAAGACTAGTTGATTACAATAATTAGTTAAAAGAACTGTGGTATGTATGCATGTAAATGCAACTAACAGCAAGATAACAAACAGAAACATGTGCATACAATTCCTACAATTCTTCAACACCTACTCAGCTGAGCTGTGCAATGCTTAGCATTGCTTAATTTTTTAATTTGCATACTATTTGCTGTTTGGCATTGATTTATTATTCATTACATGTTATGCATGTGTTTGGTATCCATTATTCATGTGTACGTACACTGTATGGGGTCATTGTGTTTATTAGGGGATTTCAACACTTTATTACAATGACACCTCATATATGGGCTTAATGCAGTACTCCAGTTCACATATTTATATTATGTAGTAGGTTATACAACATAACATTCTATATAGAGTCCTTTCACATGTTAAGTTTGATTTTCCTATAATGAGGATCTGTTTGGTGATCCCTCAAGCTTATGTACTGCTGTGATGGCTTAGTAGCTAATTACTGTGACTATACTATACAGGGTCCTGGGTTCAAGTCTTGCAAAGGCTGTTTATTTTGTTTCTGGCCAGAACAGCGGCTGTTGCATACTGAGTGATTAAGGCACTTTTAAGCAATTGTAAGTGGATTTGTGCGGGTTTGCACGAAGGTAAGCAATGCTAACGTCCGGTTAAATATGCTTACAGAGAGTTAGCTTCAATATTGCTTAACTTGTGTGGGCATTGCTTACCCCTGCACAAAGGGATTAAACCCACTTAGTACTGCTTAAATATGCTTACTCTTGCTTAATAGTGCTTACTCCCACTTACTTTCCCACTAATTTAGACAGTAATGTAAAATGGTTCTTGGGAAGGTGGTGTATTTGGACACTCTATGGATTTATCATTCATTACACATTGTACCTTCGAGTTGTATCCCTGATTCATGTGTACATATACTGTATGGGGCACTTGTGTTTATCTGTGGATTTTACAACATTATGACAATGACACCTCACATCTGCATTTAATGCTGTACTCCAGTTCACAAATATATGTTATTTAGTAGGTTATGCAAAAAAAAAATATTGTTCATAAAGTGATTTGACATGGAAAATAGAATGTGCAGGAGTGAGTCTCAAACCGGGAATGACTACTCATAAGGCGAATGCTCTGCGCACTACATTATTGCAGTACTGCTTCATTTGCATATATCTTGATATTTATCCTCTTGTGCCATTTAAGCTGCAGTAAACGTAGCTAAGCAATGGGCAAACCCGTGCACCTACATTTAAATTTTATCTGTTTGATAAAAAGAAATAGGCTTGTTTATATTTTATATTTTATATTTTAACTATTGCTCTTATAAACTTGGGGGGGATGTTGCTGGGGGTGTGTGAACACCTATGAGCAGTCTTGCTCATTCCTATTGCTAACCTGCTGTTCTTGCTTGCAGGGACATGTATATTCTGAGAGCTCTGCTCTCAGACATGCCCCCTGCACTTGTACATGCTCCTTGTCTATTTAGGAGCTCAGGCAGTGCGCCTTCATTAATATGCCTAGCGTGATGCCATGCTGCTCCTAAATGGCTGCTTCCATGCAGACTAGCTTAGTCCTGCACAGAGGAATAGTGAATCCAGGGGAGAGTCTTTTTTCCCAGCTGATTCTGCAAACCCCATTTCCCTGGCTATGGTTTCACTAAATAGTAGGTAGGGACAGTGGGAATCATGTTCATCCATTCATCTGCATCAGTAATTAGATGATGAGACATTTATCTATTTTAAAAGAGTCATACTTACATCAGCCATTTACCAGTGCCATTGAATTTCTTCACTTTGACATTCAGAGCATTGGGCAGAAATCACATTGCATCAACAGCCATCTCAGGCCATCATGATGCTTTGTTTTAGTTAAGCAGTTGGCCTCCCCTGATCCACACCAGTCCTAAGTAAGCTGCTAGCTGCCAGACAATGCAGGATGCCGGTTGGGACCAGCACTTGCAACAGCCAGGGCAGTCCACAGGAAGGTCCTGGTGCATGTCCAAAGTCATTTCTGCCATCCCCTGGCTCCCTCCGGGGGGGGGGGGGCAATGCAATGAGGCGGCAACACTTCATCCAGCCACAGAGCACAGCCAATCCCAGTTCATGTCCAAGCCAACCGACCCAGACTTTAGAGCAAATGCTTATATTGAAGTTACTGATCTGGCTTGCTGACTTCCCTTACCTACATTGTTCTAATATATCAAAGGGTATTCACCTTGGAGACCTGATGTAAATATTGGTACAACCTGTCGCACAACTTACACTCTCACCCCTAGATTTTTAAGGTCCAGCAAGAGCTCACCTGATGTCACTGGAACTGCAACATTTCCCAGGGCACAGGCCCCTCTCTCAGGGCAAACCCATTCAGGGGCACCCTGCTCTTTACAAAGAAAAGAGAACTCTTGCCCCTGCTAGCTTCTCTAGATTGTTTACATAACTGTACTAGATGCAGTGAGGCACTTGTTTCTGTAGCTCCAGATTGAGGGATCTGCGCCCGACTCCCTTTCGATTGGTCAAGGTTGACAGAGGCCATCACCCATCCCTTCTGAACAGCACTTTCCTATTTCTCAGGTCTAATTGACCCATGTTCAACTGCTGTTCATAAGGAACTCTTCTCCGATATGGCCTTCAAAACTCATGGTTTATTATTATTTGTAATTGGAAGCATACTGTAATTTCTGCTTCAGATATGGATCTAGGTTATCTGATAATAATTTAAAGTTTAATTACATGCTATTGTGATTCTATTGTAATTATGTTTTTACTAACCCCTTCACAAGTGCTGTGGACATTGCATATAAAGACCTGCTTATTTGGAATAAGACAAAGGAAGTTTGACAACAGACTATTTAGCCCAGGGTTCTCTCTCCACCCCTTTTCCTTCAGGCTGTACTGATAAGCTGGTGGAGGAGCAAGCAGAGACAGGTTTAAGTGCTAAATAGCTTGCTGTCAATATATAACCTAAGGGAAGAGGTTAGGATCAGGTAGTTTAGTAAGGAAGTAGTTAGGCCAGGAAGGGGCAGGCAGCCAGGTAGGAAAGGAAGATAGCAAAGGAATATATATTCTAGGGCTTAGATAGAATACATTTTTTGAACAGGTGAAGAAAGCAAGTCCTTATTCCATCCTCTCTATAAGAAATTCTGGTGTGGCATGTTGAATGCCTTCTTCCAGGAATGAGGGAATAAGAAACATATTTGAAGATAAGGAGTTAGATGACTAAAAGAAAACAGTGGGCTAGGCTGCATGGCTTTCCATGGGACAGAAGTTGTGGTGACAGGTTGTAGACATATGAAGAGAAATGTTACATTTTGAGTAAGGAGTAGGTATGCATCATTGTCTTCCCTGAGATAGAAAGGAGTGGCAGTAAAAGACAATAAGGAGCTCCTCCTCTGGCAGATATGGTGTGTTAAAAGATTAGGAGCTGAAAATTTACTTCACTCAATAACAGGTGAGGCAGACGTCACTGCTTTTCTTGGCTTGGAAAACGGAGGTTAAAAAGTTTGACAGGTATGTGGAGCTTAGAAGGCATGATGAAGGACGAAGTGGTTTCCCCATCTTTGCCAGGGTGATTTGGGGAAGTTTACACTATCAAGGACAGACAGCCATTGCTAACCATTGTAGTTTTACACTGTTATGTTAGGCCAACTGGTGGTTAACCATATTGGATGGGAGACAATGACTGTCTTGACATATAGGGTCTTCAGACACTTGGTCACACAACAAGGGCTGTATGATTCTGGGTAGCATTAATTAAAGTGTTTTGAGATGGATGTAATAACCTGCTAAAATTTTCTTTGAATGCATTAAACTGAATTAATGTTATTAACAGTCTTGGTAAATTAAATATTTAAACAGAATAAAATGAGAAAATGATAAAAATTTATGGAATGAAATACAATTTTGATAAGGTGGACCACAACTGCATAATGAATCTTAGCTGAAAAGGCAGAAGGGTGTCAGTGAATTTGTGGAGGACAGGAAATAAACAATCATCTTTCTTCTGTGGCAACATGCATTTAAAGACTTTGAACAATTACTGCATATTTTCATTAAGGAAGTTAGTCAGTTATAAATGTCTCCCTAAACCTAAAACCACCTTCCCGTCTCCCTTTCCTACTTATCAGATGTAGAGTGACCACGTCCTTGCTTCTGTTTCCTGAGCAAATGGTGTAGCAGCTGCATTGCTGAAGTCACATTTGAGTGTGAGCATGAGTAGCTGGTCAAACAGGTTTACAGACATTTGAGTCCATAGCTGCAAGTTTCTGAATTCAAGCAGCTGAGATTCAAGTGGCTGTAGAGCACTCCAGATTATTTATTTGGGTTGTTTTTGAGAACAGCTGTTTGCAAATGTTTAACATACTTTTTCCTTTTAATTTGCATTACTGCAAGCTGGAATGTATAAAATAACATATGGGCATTTTGAAATATAAAGAACCTTAATGTGAAGACTATTATTTTTTGCAATATTTTCACTGTTTTTTTTTTGAAATATAATAATTACATAATAGAAAGCAACTTAGAAATGTTTAATTTGTGAAATAAACCAATTCTACCACTGTCACCTAGAATGCTGCAACAAAATTACAGTAAATTCTCAAAATATACTGATTTTGAAATAAAAAAATCAGCGGCTACTATAAAATGTTGAGAGTACCTCTTAATTCCATGTAGAAATTAACAACTTTCTGTGGTTAAAAAAAACAACTAAAAAAAAACACTTTTTTTATTTCACCTTGTCATGGGATAACATATTAAACCCAGCAACTACTATATATATCCAGTGATAATTCCAGCTGACAAATGCCTTATAAATTTGAATGACCTTCTGCCAGAGTGGTAGGACTTTGGCACAGTTCTCATATACATGATGCCAGGAGCTTATCTGGCCACAGCTATGCCAATGACACTTAGGTGGTAAACCAAATCACATTCTGCCTGGGAATAGATAGGCCATATGAAATACCTTGAATTGTGTGACATAGCTGTGAGAATCATTTATAATCTTTTTATATAACCACCACATTTTCAGTAATTACATGATCAGTAAATTCTTACCAATTCTGCCCTCCATTTATTTGCTAAATAAGCTCAGTTAGGTTCAAGAAGTAATCTTATTACTTGGTAGTATTGTGACAATATAACTTTAACAGATGGTTGTTGCTTGTAAATTACCAACCTGGAACCAAGCAGAGGTTTTCTTTATTTTGCTTTTTGTGTTCAAAACCTCTATTACTTAAGTGAGGTACAGTTTATTCGATCTTGCCCAAATTATAATAAAAGACATAATAAAAACTCTCATAACTTTTCGTGGAAATTAATTTTCTCTTAGATTAAAGTATTAAATTGCAAAAGACAAAATGAATGTTTGACTAGGAGAGAAATACAAATGCTAGCTGATTTTTATTGTTGTTTAATAGCCTGTACAATAATTGTAGTTTTGGTCCTTAAGGAACAGAAGCTGAAAGCAGATCTACAATGGTGATTAGTCTAGTTTATCTCACCATCCTTCAGCATAACTGAAACATACAGTGGGAAAATATTTATCCATAATTGAACAAATATATAATATTCCAGACTGAGAATTTGATATCCAGCTTTTTCCATGCTTGATAATAAAATATTCCATGAGCTCCAAGGGGATCCTTTCCTACAAAGAAGCCTCTTTTAAATTCTTCTGAATTTCTTATATCCTGCATAGGTTGGTCGCATCCGCATATTTCTGATGAAAAAAAATTCCAAACTAATGCAAGCAACATTTTTAGTATAATTTTGCAAACCAATAATGAGACTGTTCTGATAAGAATCTACAGATATGTATTGTATAAACCTGTTTTAAATTTAGCCACCTGGGATTCAGTAAACCAAAATTATCCTTAGAATATATACACAACATGTATAACATGTATTTTCATTTTGTACTTGTATCTGAGATTGAATCAATATTTGTATCTGTACATTGTATATGTATCCTATGGTTATTTATAAATGTGGAGCTTTTCTCCCTGGGCCTCCTTTAAAAAAAGGACATTTTGTCCAGTCAGACTTTCCCGGTAAACAAATGTAAAATAAATAAATAAATATGTCCAGCCCAAAACTTTAAGGAAATTACTTCAAACAGAATATAAATAATGTTTAACATTAAAAGAAATAGCAGGACATTTTGCCTTGTCATTATTTGTACTTTAACCTGCAACATCAGAAAAGATAATTTAATACATAAAAAAAATCTGTGTTTAGACACAGTTATATCTTTGCAATTGTATTGTCATTCCTGGTTCCACTAGTCGAACTTAGTTTAAAAGCTTGAGCCTTTCAGTGTTTAAAATTGTTAATATGAACAAAACTGTGTGTTGCATGCACTGGTGGGAGAAAACAGCAGCCACAGTTCATATAATTCTAAAAAGAAACATACAGCTTGGAAGTGCATCACAAAACTGTCCTGGATGTTAGCCTAAAGCATAAACTGCAGGGGTGCATGGACTGAGTACAAATGGGAGGTGGAACAGAAGGCTAAAAAGACAGCTGTTACACAAAGCAGACATCCAACAAAAAGGGCATCAGAAAAAGAGAAACATTGACAATGTCCTCAGAAAAAGAAGGAACTATACCTTCCAGCATGCTACCTTTGCTCTAATATAAGCTGTGGCATATTTCCTAAATCAGACTGTGTCCCTTTCCTTTGCATTGCATAATCCATGGTATTATCCCCAATACTAAATCATCCACTGTGCAGCTCATCTTTTTCATATTCATCTTAAGCCTTCCTGCCAATCCTAATGGTTCATATTACGCCTCCTTCTGGCCGGCAGACAATGGATACATTATTGCTAACCTGGCTATTACCTTGGCATGCAAATAACTAGATCCAAATTATATTACTTATGCTGTCCTGTTCCATCTTCCTTCTGCATTATTTGTTATTGCCAGAAAATTACACTGCTTCCATAGTCCTTATTTGCGTTCTTATTTTTTTAGCTTACTAGCTTACACAGCAACTTTTAATGACCATTTTAACCTTTTTAGATGTATAAGCAATTTTCACAGGAAAGCCATTATGGTATTCATACTGACTAGGGGGACTTTGTTCAAGACACTAGGGAAATTCTCTCTACTCATTTTTGATAAGTGCCATGATCTCCTTAAAATCTTACTGAGTTAACAGAGGTAGATGTGTTTCCACTGCGTGCCTCTTCTGAAGGATGGCACCTCCAGAGTGCAGCCCCCCCCCATTTTACTACATAGTTTTGGAACATGAATCCTAGCTCCTGGTGTGGGAACAGAACCTCCCACATTCTGATCCCGACGCTTCTCTTCTACCTGCTGAGGATCTGATACCTTATAGCAAGGCACATAACATATTAATATGATGACTTGTTAGACCTATGGGCAATTTTATTCTGAAATGGTGACCAAGTTCACACATCACTTTATAGTCTGGGCTACTGAATTTAACTAGCTGAACATTAAAACATATCACCAGCCACAGGGTCTTCTTGACAATCTGTAGTTCTCCATTCTTTACTGTCTCCATACGTACAAATATAGTCTAATTTCAGGCGTACCTTACTTCCCACAACACCATTCTGCTTCCTTTCCCCTGTTCTGATACAGTTAGCTACAAGAACTACTAAATGGCAAAGATGTTAGAGGTGACCATACTTGGAAATGATGATGATTCTGGGCACAGCGGCTCAGCATTTCTTACACTGGCAATTTGCATTAATGGCATAGTTTGTTCTGAATCTCTGGAGAATAAATAAAGTAACAGAAGTATTTTGGATCATTTTCATTGAGACAGTCACATTTTCTATATATTATCTAAATGAGCATCCTATTTGAACTATCACAAATTCATCAAACTTACTTATGCTAGTTGAGCCAGAAACAAGAATTCTCTAGGCTAGATAAATGCATTGCTGGTATCATCTGATTTATAAACAAGTAAATTCATTTAATAATTCAATAGTTATTTAGTTTGGTCTGTAGACTTTTTAAGACTGCTAATATAACATAGGCAAGGCAAACATACATTTCAAATCAGTATAAAGAGTATCATTCTAGTCATAACATAGTCATAGCAGGTGCCTATATTCCCCCAGGAAACAATACTGACACTATGGAGAACCTGCTACACTAGATGACTATCTCCCATCTTCATGAGACCATACTCCTAGGGGATTTTAATATTGACTAGTCTGACTGTACCAAGTACAATCCCTCTACCCACATTAGCCTACATGGGTTTACCCAAGTCATAGATACCCCCACGAGAGTTGATAAGAAAACCAAATGACAATCCATCTTAGATTGGATACTTCTGTCTGACCACACCTTGGCAAACCAGGCAGGCTGACAATTTAAGTGACCACCAACCAACCTACCTTATCAGAAATAAATCCCAATACTATAACCAACCCATCCTCAGAATAGTTCACAACAAAAAAAACTTCAAAACCAAGGACCTAAACAACGAACTAAAATACTGTGACTGGTCTTCCCTTAAACACCTACCCCTAGATGAGGCAGTAGACTACTTTAACTCAGCCTTTCTCAAAATCCTAAACTGTCATGCACCTGCCCGTACCATCAAAGTTAAAACTAACTATGCCCCTTGGCTAAGAAAAGAAACCAGAACCATAATGAAAGATAGAGATAGAGCCTGGTCTCAATTTCATAAACTTAAAACCACAAAATAAATCTTCATAGCACTCCGGAACAAGACCAAAAAACTTATAAAACTCGATAAAACCAATTACTATAAGCCTTGCAAGACAAACATACACACAACCCTCAGAAATTCTGGTCATCAATAAATAGATTACTTCATCCAGGTAAAATCAGCACTCCCACACCCATAGTACCAACCAACACTGAGGACATCCCTACCCAGTTCAACAAATTCTTCACTGAAACAGTCTTAGCCTTATCCAACACCCTAAATAGCACCACCATTCCTACTCCTTCACCAGCCCCTATTACCCCTATTACACAACAACCTCCCCCGTGCTTCTCCTTCTCCCCAGCACCCACACAACACATTACTAAACTTCTCAAGAAATTGAAACCTACCACACTGGCTGCTGATAAACTTCCCGCTGATTTCCTTCAACTATCAGTTGATGCCATATCTTACCCTGTGTCTATCCTCATTAACAGATCCATATCTGGATCTAAAGTACCTAACCTCTGGAAAATATCTCATATTATTCCACTCCACAAAGGTGGAAACTCCCTTGAGCTCACCAACTACCGGCCAATTGCAATTTTATCACCCCTATCAAAAATACTTGAAAGAGTAGTACATACACAACTAATGCAATACCGTCTAGAAAATAACCTTATATCAGCATCACACTATGGATTTCGTCCCTCCGATAGTACCACAACAGCCCTATTGTCCTATACCAACATAATCAACACCCAGAGAAACAATTTACTTTTTGTATCCTCTGTTTTCTTAGATTTATCCAAGGCCTTTGACATGGTCAACCACAGTATGCTTCTCAAAACTCTATCTACTCTCAACCTAAACTCCCTCACTATATCATGGTCCAGCAGCTATTTTTCAAGCCGACAGCAAGCAGTTCTATGGCAGGACCAACTATCCTCCCTTCTACCTGTATCTATTGGAGTCCCTCAAGGCTCCATTCTTGGTCCCTTACTATTCTTCATATTTACAAATCAGATAGCTGCTTCCTCTCCTTCTGCTTCTATAGTGCAATATGCTGATGACACTACTATCATTTGTGCTGCCCCTACCCTAAGCAAGCTACAAACAATAACACAACACAGCTTCACTCTGGCTGAAGCATGGTTTTCTACCATAAAACTTATACTCAGTCCCAAAAAACAAAACTAATTCTCTTCAGCCCAGGTAGATCCCCTGCATTGAATGACTTCATCATTAACTCCAAGGACAATACCTCAATCACCCCAACAGCACACACTAAATTCCTAGAAGTAGTAATCGTTAACTAACTCAAATTTGATATACACATAGCCCAAACAATCAAAAAAGTTCACAAAAAGCTAGGTCTCTTGTATAGGAATAAACAATTCATGACCAATTATACCAAAACCACCATTGCCAGAACCCACCTATTATCCACCCTACTGTATGCCTCACCAATCCTGACTAATCTTCACCACATCGAACAAAGAAAAATGGCATCTTGCTACAACAAGATTGCCAAATTTGCCACAGGTGCCTCTAATAGAGCCCAACCCTGTCTTTCCCTCAAACAGCTCAACTGGCTTGAGCTGCCTCAATTACTTCTTACCACTCAACTCTCCAAAGCCCACAAACTATATTACCTCCAAAATAAAATCCCCATTTTACAAGACCTAATACAACCCTACACCACCACCTGAGCCTTAAGGTCAACAGACCAAAATCACATAAATGTCATCAAACATAGGAATGAGGCTGGCAAATCTCTTTTTTCCTGCTCTGTAGCAAAAGTCTGGAAACCACTTCCAAAACACATAACTTCTACAGGTTCTGCTCCACAATTTAAAAAAGCTACTCAAAACCCACTACTTTAACAACTGGCAATGCCCATGTGACTCCCCATGCTAATCCACTACATTTGCAGTGATACAATGATCCTACCAAGGATAATCTAATACTGTCTATCCTCTGTATATTAATTCTTAACTAACGATGTTCTATTTTGTTTGTATTTACTTATTCATCTCAGAAGACAGTTAAACATTTACCTACATACAAGTGGTATGCTTCTGGAATACAATAATTGTATCTATACAAATTTCTGTGAAGAAATGTAAAATATGTTCTTGTATAATATTGTATGCATTTAGGAGAAAGTGTTGGAATTCATAAAATTGTTATTTGTTAGATTGTTTTTTAAGTGGAGCTTTTCTCCCCGGGCCTCCACTGAAAATGGACCTGTGTCCAGTCGGACTTTCCCGGTCAACAAATGTAAAATAAATAAAATAAAATAAAATAAAAAATAAAATAAATAAATAAATAAAATTCTTCTTCAGTATTATATGCAGGAGAATAAAAATAAAGACTGAATAGAATTTAAATAAAGAAAATAATCACCACAATATATTATTTATATATTTATTTTTGAGATTATAATGTCTTCAGAATAAAAAAAATGCCCAATAGAAGAAAATGATATTAAAAAAACTAATAAATAGCAACTTCCTAACAATGTAGTCCTGATATAAATCTGAAGTAAAAACAATTAGGACATAACTCCTTTCATTTTCCTTCAATCACTTTACATCCAGATAAAGGTTAGGACTGATTGTGGACTACTCTTCACAAGAGGCTAATGAGCACAATGTTGCTTTGCAACTGAGCTTCAATCCAAAATGTCAACATTAGAGATGTTGCAATTTGATTTCTGGAACTTTGAACAACAAATAAAATGTGTTTTCTAAATATTTTGGAAATCACTGACTATCATTGCCATGAACTATGATTAAAAAGATATCATGTATTTTGAAATTCAGCTTATGCAAAATATTATACAAATTTAGTAAGAACATTGTTTAAAAGAAAAAAAAACATAGAACTACAATACAGAAACAGAGGGAAATAATATGTGCTTTCAAAGAATATGAGTGTTAAGAGGATTATCAATCCATAAGTAACTGATTTACCCACAAATATATTCTATTTTGTGTTACAGTAATATAACTTGTTTTAACCTGAATAAATTGCTCCTAATTATGAATTGCTTTAGGCTGTGAGCTATGAACTGTGACGGTAATTTCTTAAAATTTGATTCAGACATTTGGATATTTAAGTGATTTATGTCCCACACAATATGCTGTTTATGGTTGTTTTGATTTGTATTCTGTCAAGTGATGTTTATAATGGGCCCCATTTCAAAAGACACTCTCATTGTAAGTGACCATTTACACTGATCACAGGTGTTTAAGAATCTGGGCCCTGGTACAGGCATGTTTATTGACCAGTCTTACACCGAAGTAAGTCATTTACAGTGAGAGCAAGAATACCTCTCAACTGTCCAGATTTTCACAGAATGTCCAAATTTGTGCTTCACATTTTTGGTCTGTTCCTCATAAATGTTTGATTTTCTGGAAAATTATTGTTAATTCATTGATGATAGAAGTCAGAAAATAATGACAGCCTATTGAGTTTCAGACTGCATACCCTTCAGAAAAAAATCATGCTAATGGAAAACCTGTTATTCTATCAACTTTCTAAGTTTATAGAAGCAGTGTTTTTTTAAAAAAAATGTCCCTATTTAGATTTGGGCCTTTGTCCCTCCATTATTTCTGGCTTTGTCCAGATTTCTTTCTCTAAGAGGTTAAGGTATGGCAAGTCTTTTAGTATTAGGCTAGACTTACACTAAGAGCAACTGTTTTGCAACCTGCCCCATACTGTCTTCCTTTATAACATGTTATAAAGGAGAGTGAAGTGTTACTTGCAAGATTTTGTATTTTACATTTCTAAGTAAAAACTCAGCATATCATATATTACTTATGCCAAACAAATATATAGTTAATCATTGCATGGACTAAACATCAAATGACACCATCGAAAGCAAAGCATTGAATGGCCATCCATTTAAAGTGCACTTCCTCGAACCTGTAAGATGGGGAAAGTAATTAGTTGGCCAACACTTTCCTGTCTCACTTTTCCCCACTGTAACTGCAACCTCGGAATTGATATTTATAGTTGGGGGATGTGGAGAGCGAAGTTCCCCACATGGTTGGGTTTGAAATACTGTCATTTATGAGACAGGGAAGTGTTAGTCAACTAGTTACTTTCCCTATCTCACAGGTTCCACAAAGCGCACTTTTGATAGATGGCCATTCGACACTTTGCTTTTTATTGGCTGTTTTGGGCTGATTTCTATCCCTTTCAACTTTCTGGCATAAATACACATGTTTGCACATGTTTCAGCTTGTTTTAGATCAGAAGATCCTGTTTTGGCATTCTGCAGACTACTACAGCACCAGAAACTAGAAAGAGAGACTTTTTGTGCTAACTGCAAGTACTTTTTGCTGAATTTTCTAATTTTTGCTGATTTTGGTCATTTTTATTGCCTGCACTTCTCAGAAAGCTTAAAAAGTACACTAGCTACTTATTTCAGTGTATTTCTATCTGTAAGTAATTTTCCAGTGTGCACTTGCCTTGCTTTATTTAAAAAGTTTAAATTTTCAAATTTCTAATTTTGCAAAGTTTTAATTGAGTTTACTGTTCTGGGCTATACACTCAAGTGCATTAGCCTTTCTGTGCTTATTTACTGTATAACTGCATTGTTTAACCCGATTTAACCCCCCCCCAAAAAAAAAACAAAAAAAATTCTATCTTGTTTGCTAATTTCCCACATTTTCTAACTAGACTAGTCCGGTTTCCAGGCTTTGCTGGTTTCAGGACTTTAATTTCAGTGTTCAGAGCTATCCAGACCTTGCTGTGGTAGAGGGAGGTCCTACTGCTTACCAGTGAGAGTGGGAGCATTGTACTGCCTATCTAACACTGGAGGAGTGGTTTACAGCTTTGAAACTGCAATTTTATTGGCCATTTTGGGCTGATTTCTATACCTTTCAACTTTCTGGCATAAATATATGCATTTGGATGTGTTTGAGCTTGTTTTAAATTAGCAGATCCTGTTTGGGTATCCTGCAGACTACTACAACACCAGAAACAACATAGGGAGACTTTTTGTGCTAACTGCAAGTACTTTTTGCTGAATTTTCTATTTTTTGCTGATTTTGGTTATTTTTATTACCTGGACTTCTCAGAAAGCTTAAAAAATAGACTAGCTATTTATTTCACTATATTTCTGCCTGTAAGTCATTTTCCAGTTGTGCACTTGCTTTGCTTTATTTAAAAAGTTTACATTTTCAAATTTCTAATTTTGCAAAGTTTTAATTGGGTTTTCTCTTCTGGGCCATACACTCAAGTGCATTATCCTTTCTGTGCTTATTAACTGTATAACTGCATTGTTTAGCCTGATTTAACCAATAAAAAAATCTATCTTGTTTGCTAATTTTCCATCTTTTCTGGATAGAATAGTCCAGTTTGCAGGCTTTGCTGGTTTTGGGACTTTAGTTTCAGTATTCAGAACTATCTAGACCTTGCTGTAGTAGAGGGAGGTCCTACTGCTTACCAGTGAGAGTGGGAGCATTGTACTGCCTATCTGACACTGGAGGAGTGGTTTCCAGCTCTGAAATTGCAATTTTGTTGGCCATTTTTGGCTGCTTTCTATCCCTTTAAACTTTCTGGCATAAATATGCATGTTTGCACGTGTTTGAGCTTGTTTTAGATCAGCAGATCCTGTTTGGGCATCCTGCAGACTACTACAGCACCAGAAATGAGAAATAGAGACTTTTTGAGATAACTGCAAGTACTTTTTGCAGAATTTTCTATTTTTGCTGATTTTGGTCATTTTTATTACCTGGATTTCTCAGAAAGCTTAAAAAGTAGACTAGCTACTTATTTCACTATATTTCTGCCTGTAAGTCGTTTTCCAGCTGTGCACTTGCCTTGTTTTATTTAAAAAGTTTAAATGTTCAAATTTCTAATTTTGCAAAGTTTTAATTGAGTTTACTGTTCTGGGCTATACACTCAAATGCATTAGCCTTTCTGTGCTTATTTACTGTATAACTGCATTGTTTAACCTGAATTAACCAAAAAAAAATTATATCTTGTTTACCAGTTTCCCGCCTTTTCTAACTAGAATAGTCCAGTTTCCAAGCTTTGCTAGTTTCAGGACTTTAGTTTCAGTGTTCAGAGCTATCTGGACCTTGCGGGGATAAAGAGAGGTCCTATTGCTTACCAGTGAGAGTAGGAGCATTGTACTACCCTATCTAACACTAGAGGAGTTGTTTACAGCTCTGAAATTGCAATTTTATTGGCCATTTTGGGCTGATTTCTATCCCTTTCAACTTTCTGGCATAAATACACATGTTTGCACACATTTGCGCACCACCCCAGGGCTAAGGTTAAACTATTCTTAGTGCCAGAAAGTCTGCTCTTCAAATTTTCCCTTAGAACTAGCTAGTTTATCAGCAGTAGCACTAAAATCTGTATACCTGTGACTAGCGCTTGCTCTAAAACTCGCTAAAAAGCACTAGGAAGCCTTAATTTGTTACAAGCACTCACCTATCCTTGGTAATAAGGACAAAATAGTCATAGGCACTAGACAGCCTACAATTGCAAGTACCTTGCCAAAAAGTAAGGGAAAACAGCTCTTGTACTACACAAAGAAAACACTTAACCAGGCATGTCCAAGTGCTGGCTTCTGGTGATTTCTCCTGTTCACCTGGTGAATCTTGGCATACTAGGGCAATGTAGCAATTGCCTTATGTACACAGACAACCCTCCCTCCTACCACCAAACATTACAACCTGTGAGAGATGCACTTACATAGCCAAACTAGAAGCAAAGCTCTCTCCAGCCAAGATTGTGCTAGACAGTGAAGAGGAGAAGGTTAACACCCACACAACACCTCAAATAACACATAGTCCTTCAAAACCCACACCACCAAAACCCACACATAGCAACACAAAACCTACATATGCAGAGGCTCTTAACATTAACCTGTCCAAGCAACAATTGCCTCTGAAGCTGAAACACAAACACCCCCAAACACAACCAAAGCATCACATAGCTCACAACACCAGTATGCCACCTAACAGCAGCCCCTAAGGCAAGACAACGTACCCAACACTTTAATCATAGGTGAGTCTATAGTCAGGCATGCCAATGTCCCACTCACCAGGCTAAACAAGGAGAAAATTACAGTTAGTTGCCTGTTGGTTGCCAGGATCTGCCACATAATGCATGCACTCAAGTCACTCCATAACAGGTATAAATATGACTCTGTCATTGTCCATGTTGGAGTGAATGACTTGAGATGGACTACATGAAAAGAGACATAGAAGAGCTCTTGGATCATGTAGCCCAGGCAGGTATGACCCTAGCCCTGAGTAGCATCCTGCCATCACCCAGAATAATACCACAGTATAAGGACAAAATGATTGACGTCAATAATTGGCTAAGCTTCTGGTGTCATTCAAGGTGGATCCAGTGTCTGTCTGCCTGGGACAACATGATTGACAAACCATGATGATTTGCAAGAGATGGTTTGCACCTGTCACCCCTGGGATTCAGGTTACTGCTAAGGCTCTTGCCATCCCTATAGTGCCTTTTTTAGGCAAGGTTCAAAGGACAAAACTACCACCATAACGGGTACAAGCAAGCAAAATCTGAAGGTAATGCTACTCAGTGCTAGAAGTCTAAACCTCAAGATGCATTCTCTTGAGGCTCTCCTAAAAATGGAGAACATTGATATATGTGCAGTAACTGAGACCTGGTTCAAAGCTCCAGAGAGCACCCCTGCAATACCAGGCTACAAAAGATACTACACTTCTCAGCCACCAAACCAGGACCAAAATACTAAAGGTGGAGGAGTGTCCTTATTCACCAAGGATATTCAGACCTCTAG
The DNA here is from genome assembly GCF_019279795.1 of Protopterus annectens. Lineage (NCBI taxonomy): Eukaryota > Metazoa > Chordata > Ceratodontiformes > Protopteridae > Protopterus > Protopterus annectens. Next base: position 614,205,231 of record NC_056731.1, on the reverse strand, counting down.
GCTGGTTGCCCAACACAATGCATCTGAAATTCTCCAGGTGCAACTAACACTAGGAAAGACTACAATTCAAATTGTAGCTTGCTACAGATCCCCCACCATGTCCCAAGATTCTCACTACACCTTTCTAAACATACTGGAAAATATTAAGATACAACCAAACACCCTAATACTGGGTGATTTCAACTACCCTGCCATTAACTAGGAAAGCTACTCCTGTACCAACACTTTTGCTCAACGGTTCTTGGAATTCATAAATTCCAGTGTCCTAGAGCAACTAATTCATAGTCCCACCAGGGGTACCAATATTCTAGACCTGGTCATTACCAACATGGGAGATTGATGCTCCACACCAGTGGTCACCCCCTTGTTGGTCAGATCAGACCATAAGCTAATCACCCTTGACATCCACATCCCATGCCCACCCCCTTTTAAGGAAACCTCCATAAAAAACTTCTCCAAAGCCAACTTCATACTTCTCAAGTCAGAAGTAACAAACTTCATGACACCCATGCAGATGGGAACAGGAAGTTCAACTGCTGAATCCTACACTAAGGCGCTGTATGAGCATGGACCGAGCCATCCCAAATAGAACCAAGATGCTGTCTTCTAAAAAAGGAAGCCAATCTGGTGGTCCCCTGCCATAGACAAGCTGTACAACAGAAGGATAAAGCTGGTGCAGAAAAGAGGAAGAACCCAGGATTCAAAAAAGTCCCTCACCAGCCTCAGTAGAAAGCTGAGATCCCTCATAAAATCTTCCAAAACTAGTTACAAAAACAAAATTGCCAAAGATTCCAAAGACAACCACAAGGCATTCTATAGCTATGTCAAGAATCTAAATGGCAATACTCAGATTTGCTCTGAGCTACAGCAGAATGCCACTAGATATACTGATCCCAAGGATATTGCCAATATCTTGGCAGATAGATTCAGTGCCAACTTCACCCCCTCTCACCCCCTAAAGGGCCCATCTCAATACCAAAAGAATGCCAAATTCCTGTAATCACGGCCACTCAGGTAAAAACTGCTCTCTCCAAAGCCAAGAATACAGCATCCATGGGACCAGACAACATCCCAGGCTGTATACTGCATGAACTACAAAATGATCTGGCACCTCACCTATGTGTCATGTTTAATCATAGCCTCACCTCAGGTTTTGTGCCCACAGAGTGTCACACAGCTACAGCCATCCCACTCCACAAGAGAGGATCCACTTTGGATCCTGGGAAATACCATCACATCAGTTTGAAGAGCCTGATCTGCAAGTCCATGGAACGTATTATCATGGAACTTATTAAACAAAGACATTGGCAACCTTCAAACACTTGACCCCCACCCAGTTTAGGTTGGAGAAGGGTCAATCTTGCCTCCTGAACCTGATTGACTTCTTTGAATCAGTCTCCAGAGCCATGGATGAGGGTAAGGTGGTTCACACAGCCTACTTGGACCTCGCCAAGGCTTTCGACACTATCCCCCAGTCTGGAATCATAGATAAACTTACTAAGCTGGGTATTAATCCCTACATCACTCGATGGGTTGCAAACTGGCTTACTGACAGAACACACACTGTAAAAGTAGCCGACTCCAAATCCAGCGCTAGACAAGTGACAAGTGGCGTACCGCAGGGTTCTGTCTTGGGACCACTCTTGTTTGGCATCTGCTTCTCTGAAGTACAGGCCAGCACCAAGGGACTCTGGCTTACAAAGTTTGCAGATGACTGCAAGCTGGGAGCCATTATTGAATCCCCAAATGATGTTACTATAAAAGGGCCTTACCAGAACAAATGCCTAGTGCCAGAGCCATGGGCTCAAGCTAAATGCCAAAAAATGCATAGTTGTCCCCTTTGGGAAAAAACACATACCTGTGAACTACGACATAGGTGTCAGTATACTAAACACCAAAAGTGTGATAAGAGACCTAGGGACACAGGTGGACAGTGGTCTCACCTTTGATAACCACATAGCCACAACAGTTAGAAAATTCTTCTACGTGGCACACCTCATCACTAAGGGCTTTTCATACAGAAAAAAGGAGGTCATTGTCCCTCTGTACTCATCCCTCATTAGACCCATTATAGAAAACAATGCCCCATTTGGTATGTACCTCACAAGACATCTGCAACAACTAGAAAGGGCGCAGAAATACCTCACAAAAAGAATCACAGGCCTAAAGCAGATGCCTTATGCTGACCATCTAAAGAAACTCCAGCTATACTCCATCACATATCGCCTACTCAGAGGCGATCTCTGCCTAACATACAAGGCCATGTCAAACCCAGAATTGTTGGACATGCTACACTTAAAGAAATCTCAATCCCTCTGAGCCACACGCTCCATGGATCTTAACCTTGTCATCACGAAGAATAGAACATGCTGGAGGGATAGGTTCCTGACTCAGAGACTCCCCATACTCTGGAATAGGCTGCCCATACATATCAGGCAGAGCACCTCAATGTCCCTCTTCAAGGAACCTTGACGATTGGATGGAAGATAGGAAATTCACCCCAGGGATCACATCAGTAGCCCTGCTAGACAGGGGTCCAGGAAAGTAAATATCTGTGGGAAGCAATAGCCAGGGAATCATTATGGCCAGGTTTGCATAGGCCCTAGGGCTGATAGCCTAGTACCTACCTATGAACCGCTATTCCATGGTTAGTCTGTTCAACGATTAACCATAGACCCATGCCAATCAACAGGTTAAGAAATATTTATCTCAAGTCTAATTATACCACCATACAGAATTTTATTTACCTTAGAAATTCATACTATGCACTTAATTCCTGTCTTACATGCAATTCAAAGTCCCACACAAGACATATCAACCCTAAAATTACCCCTAACATCAAAGCATGTTCAGACAGTATTTCCGAGGCAAACCACACAAGAAAGAAAGAACATTCAGCTTTACAGTTTATTAGTATTGTTATTATTACCATTATTATTATCATATAGAAATAAAGGTAACTTTAAATATAATAGAATTTATTACACATTAAGATAATGACAGATAAATGGCACTATGCCTTTACTAAAAATTAAAAAAAATGCAAATATAGACTTGTTACATCAAGTGCCATAAAAATCACATCTACAATTCAAGATACAGATGCTTTCATTTAAGATGATCATCCATCAAAAATTATTAAAGTATGCATTGACTCTGTTCACATAATAATATAGCTAGAGATATTCATTTATATATTTCCTTTGAATTCCAGAATACCTAAAATAATTCATAAATATTTCCTTCTGGTTTTGATATGCCATCAGAATCAGAAGCAAAATGTAAAATTCTTAGTCTGTGATGAGCATTGCATTCTTCATAGGGGAAATGAAGACAGATGTCTCAACAGGAAGATTCCAAAAGGTACATTTTTCCCAAACGTTTTGTTCAGTGGTGTTCAGAATTTATGTTGTAGGTCCCAACATGAATGACATGTTAGTTATGCTAATTTTTCTTAATATTATTTGTTTTGCAGTGTGGGTTATCAAACTGTTTTAAAAAACATAAATAATGTGGCCAGCCCCAGAAACAAAAACACTGTAGTAAGTTTTGAAAGAAGTTCACAGGAAGAAACAAAGAACTGTGTCCAAAATTTTAAAAACAAAAAATACAATCATAAAGCATTTGCTGATTATTTGCTGTCAGCATTTGCTGACAGCAAATAATCTCAGTAATTTTAAGGTATACAGATGCATGCAAGATTCATTGTGGGAAATTACAAGCTAGCAACACAAGTAATACTATTTAGCTAGCTCTGAATATGGTCTGTTTCAACATTGTGAGGACTGAAGAATATTTGGAATAAATATTACCAGTTAGAAGAATTATCACACATATTGAAAATTACAAATAAAATGAGAAATATTTCAAAAATTGTTGATATTTGTAGGCTGCTAGACAGAGTTTCATGATATTTTTTTCTTGCTGTAACAAAAAGTGGATACATTTATTGCTTTTGTATAGTCTATAAACTGTCTTATTCATAAATGCCCTGGGATTCATTAACAAATGTGTATACTTCACGCTAAGCCTCTATAATGTAAGTATGTGAGAGTGATTAGCAGCAGAGCTCAATGACTATGTGTGCTGCTAACCAAGCCTACACATTTCTTAGCACCTTTTCTTGGCCAGCAAAAGTGTTAGTGCCTGCAAAAAGGTGCACAGAAGCTCAAGCGCACAATGAAAACAAATGTCTGTAGGCAAACCTAGTGAGTAAGCATACATAGACAGCATAATACAAGGCAAGTGCAAGATTCACAAAAGAATTAAGATGCGGGGGAAGGTAAAAGGGAAATTGTACTCACATATATACTGCGATCAGTGCACAAACAAGAAGCAAGATAGGTTAAATGATGAAAACATACTCAGATATGTAGTTGGACTAGTGCATAGACAAGAAGAAGGGAGTGTAAATGAGAAAAATGTACTCAGATAATTAAAATGTGATAAGCTTAAAAGAGCATTTTTGACATAAATAATTTATATTGACTTAATTAAAATTAATCCTGTTGTCACTTTATTGGCTCATACATACATAAATGAAAATGGACATGCTGACATAGGATGTGAGAGGGGCACAAAGCAAAAGTGTAGCTAAGGGAAGTAAATATGATAAATGTTAATAAAATGGTGATTTCTGATAGCAAAGACAGTACATACATGATGGGATATTTGCATATAGTACAGTTATTGCATATCAGGCATGTATGCAGAAAGTTATCTGTGGCAACAAACAGTATTGCTGTAGTCTTCACTTCATCATGTATAAACAACAATAAATGAACCTTATAGCTGTTGTCTCATGCACATCATAAGGGGACATGTATTTGCCATTTGTTGTCACTTGCAACCACAGAAAGGGAGTATTATACTTTTAAACATGTATTAGCCAGGTATATATCGTATATTAATGTAAATGCTAAACAGTAATATAATTACAGTAAAAAAAAAATCAATACACGGATGTCACTACACATGTTCAGTGGCATGCTCAGTAATATTTATGTTCCTCATATGAATGTATTAAAAATGCCTGGGTACACATGTGTGGCAGGTATACTGAAGTACTCTGCCATTGGAATGTATAACAGGAGTGATCAAACATAATAAATTACATCCACATGACTGATGTTTGAGCACACATACAGGTAAAAGTACTGTAAAATTGTCATTGCCCCATGTATATATGAAAGAAACAACACTGATATTTTTAGGTCAGTGTAACGCTTGTGACAATGTGCAAATTTTGAGATGAATCACGATCACCTGTGCAGTCATATCAATAGTGTTATTAACTGATGAATAAAAGCATTTGCTAAGTAACCTGCATGTCGTACATTTTAGAAAGTTAGTGACTGTACATGTAAGCTGTATAAGTCTGTAGCAAAATACAGAAGGACCTGACATTTATCACAGATGTGTCACACTGAACAGGATATAAACAAAATAATGATCTGATATACATATTACAATTTCACTAACTATAGCAGATGTGACACACATACATGCAAAATGAGTCATGCTAATGTTGCCTGTGTGAATATGTACTTAAGTCAAGTGTAATCAGTCTACTGACAAAAGGATTGTGTTTCTGAATGTCATGGTGTATATCAATTGGCATAGGCTGTAGTTCTGTGTATATCACAAATGGATAGGTAGACAACACAAGACATGGGTAAAATAAAAGTGCATGCTAGCATGATGGTGTTAATACATCAGCTAATGGTAAATGTAGGAAATGCCTAGCCAGAATTATTTGTGACTACGATGCATTTGTGTTACTGTAATCAATGATATGATGTGGCAGTGCAGTGATGTAATGGTTAATGTTGCTGCCTCACAACAAGATGTTCTCTGGTTCAGTTCTCAGCTGGGGTGTCTTCTATATGGAGTCTGCATGTTCTCCCTGCATTTGCATGGGCTTCCTCTGGGTACTCCAGTTTTCTCCCACATTCCAAAGATGTATCTGGGGCATTTCTCCCTGGGTCTCTGCTGAAAATAGGTTCTGTCCTAGTTGGACTTTCCTAGTCAACAAATGTTAAATAAATAAATATATATATATAAGTGGCACACACCTCACATGCTGACTTGAATAAGTGTATTAAAGTAAAGATGGGAATGCAGTATATTACAATCTATATCTAGCACTGAAGTGACCCTTGTTAAAAACAATAGTAATAAATTTATGATGCTACAGCAACATACAACACACCCATTTGAAGCATTAATGTGTATTAGCTTTTGAACTGCTGTAGATTTAATTGCACATACACCAAATGTACACTGGCTGTGTTGTTATCCACTTGTAGGTCACTAACTCCACTGCATGGACTTTGGGAAAACCAAGATCACAGGGGCTAATTTAATTAAGTCATGACAACAAGCAACAAATGACAAGCAATATTTCATGGCATTCATTACTCAGAGGTCTCTGCATAATGGCGTGTATGTACTACATCATTATACTGGGCATGCTGAAAAGGAATTACAGCAGACACTATCATAACAAGAACTAAGCAACACACACACACACACACACACACACACACACACACACACACACACACACACACACACACACACACACACACACAGACGATAGTCTCATAATACATGCTCACTCACACTTTCTGATGATTTTGCAGTGTGTTATATATTAAGACATTTTATATAAGCTATCATGTCCTACAAAGCTCTACAGTGTGAAGAAAAGAATTACAGTAATACATAAATGTTTGTACGAAGACATGCGATACATGCCATTATTATTTGGAGAATAAGTAATGTCTGTGAGCAATCACTGACATATTCAGCTTATGCATCTTGCCAGACTAACACATGCCAGGGCAGATCTCAGAGAGGTGTGTATCAACCACTTATGCCACAGAAATAGCATATTAGTTGTTCATAGGTAGGTACTAGGCTATCACCCCTAGGGCCAATACAAGCCTAGCCAAAAAGGTACCCTGCCTTTCGCCACCCAAGAATTTTTTTTTCTGTGCCCTTGTCGAGCAGAGCTACAGAGGTGATCCCTGGGGTGAATTTCCTATTTCCCATCCAATCATCAAGATTTTTCTTGAAGAGTGCTAATGAGGAGCTTTGTTTGATATAGATAGGTAGTTTGTTCCAGAGTATGGGAAGTCTCTAGGACAAGAATCTATCCCTCCAGCAGCTTCTGTTTATTGTGGTGACAAGGTTTAGGTCCCTAGAGTGTGTATCTCGGAGGGATTGGGATTTCTTTAAGTGGAGCATGCCCAACAGCTCTGGGTCTGACTTAGCTTTGTATGTTAGGCAGAGATTGCCTCTGAGTAGGTGATATACGACGGAGTAAAGTGGAGATTTTTTGAGATGGTCTGTGTACGGCATCTGTTTGAGGTCAGTAATCCTCTTTGTGAGGTATTTCTGCATCCTTTCCAGTTGTTGTAGATGTCTTGTGAGGTACATACCAAAAGGGACATTGTGCTCTGTAATGGGTCTAATGAGTGACGAGTTGAGGGGAACAATGATCTCTTTTTTCCTGGATGAGAAACCTTTTGTGATGAGGTGTGCCACATAGAAGGATTTCCTGACTACTGTGGTGATGTGATTTATCAAAGGAGAGACTACTGTCCACCTGTGTCCCAAGGTCTCTTATCACACTTTCGGTGTTAAGTAGACTACCATCTACGTAGCTCATGGGTATAGTGTTTTTACCAAAGGGGATAACAATGCACTTTTTGGCATTCAGCTTGAGGCCATGGCTTTGACACCAGGCATCTGTCTCAGTGAAGGCCTTTTGTAGGATGTCCACATCATTAGGAGTTTTGATTATGGCTCCTAGTTTGCAGTCATCTGCGAACTTTTTTAGCCAAAGACCTTCTGTGTTAGCCTGTACTTCAGAAAAGTAGATACCAAACAGGAGAGGACCCAGGACTGAACCCTGTGGTACTCCACTTGTCACTGGTCTGAAGTCGGATTTGGAGTCTGCTACTTTCACAGTGTGGGTTCTGCCAGTGAGCCAGTTGGTAACTCATCTCGTGACATAGGGATTTATACCTAGTTTAGTGAGTTTATTTATAATTCCAGAGTGGGGGATGGATCTAAATAGGCTGTGTGAACCACCTTACCTTCGTCTATGGCTTTGGTGACTGCTTCAAAGAAGTCAATCAGGTTTAGGAAACATGATCTGCCTTTTACAAAACCCGGGTGAGGTCCAGAGTTTGGAGATTACCAATGTCTTTGTTTATAAGTTCCATGATGATATGTTCCATGGCCTTGCAGACCAGGCTTTTAGGCTAATGGGGTGGTACTTCCCAGGGTCTGTGATGGATCTCCCTTTGTGGAGTGGGATAACTATCACTGTGCACCATTCAGTGGGCACAAAGCCTGAGGTGAGGTTATGATTGAACATGGTGCTTAGGTGGGGTGCCAGTTCATTCTGTAGTTCATGTAGAACGCAGCCTGGGATGTTGTCAGGTCCCATGGATGCTGTGTTCTTGGCTTTGGAGAGTGTGTTTTTTACCTGTGCAGCCATGATTACAGGAACTTTGCATTCTTCCAGTATAGAAATGGGCCCTTTAGGGGGGGTGAGAGGGAGTAATGTTAGCACTGAACCTATCTGCCAGGATGTTGGCAATATCAGTTGGATCTGTATATTTAGTGCCATTGTGCTGTAACTCAGAGCAGATCTGAGTGTTGCCATTGAGATTCTTGACATAGCTATAGAATGCTTTATGGTTGTCTTTAGAATCAGTAGCAATTTTTGTTTTCATAACTAGCTTTGGAGGATTTTATGAGGGATCTCAGCTTCTTACTGAGGCTGACCAGAGAGTTCTTCCAGTCATGGGATTTTACTCTTTTTTGCAACAGTTTCTTTCTTCTGTTGTAGAGTTTGTTTATGGCAGGGGACCACCAGATTGGCTTCCTTTTTTTGAAGGATAGCATCTTGGTTCTGTTAGGGGTAGCGCAATCCATGCACTCATGTAAGTGCTTATAAAGTGCATTTGTGTAGGATTCAGCAGTCATACCTCTATTGTCCATCTGCATGGGTGCTGTGAAGTTTGCCACTTCTGTCTTAAGAAGTGTGAAGTTGGCTTTGGAGAAACTTTTTACAGTGGTTTCCCTAATGGGGGTGGGGGCGGGATGTGGATGTCTAGGCTGATTAGCTTGTGGTTGGATCTGACCAACAAAGAATTGACCTCTGGTGTGGAACACCGGTCGCCCATGTTGGTAATGACCAGGTCTAGGATATTGCTGCCTCTGGTGGGGGTGTGGATAATTTGATCCAAGGCACTGGAATTTATGAATTCCAGAAAACGTTGAGCAAAAGTGTTGGTACATGAGTAGTTTTCCCAGTTAATGGTGAGGTAGTTGAAATCACCCATTATTAAGGTGTTGGGTTGTACCCTAATATTTTCCAGTGCATAAAGAAATGATGAGTGGGAATCCTGGGGCATGGTGGGAGATCAGTAGCAAGTTACAATTTAGATTGCTGTCTTGCCCAGAGATAGTTGCACTTGGATAATCTCGGATGCATTATGCTGAGCAACTAGCATGGAGGTGTGGATATCCTTAATGAATATGGACAAGCCTCCACCTTTAGTGTTTCAGTCCAGGTTAGGTGGCCAAAAGGTGTGGTATGAATTACAGCCTGGTAATGCAGGGGTGCTCTCTGGAGCCTTGAGCCAGGTCTCTGTCACTGCACAGATGTCGATGTTTTCCATTTTAAGGAGTGCCTTGAGTGAATGCATTTTGAGGTTTAGAATTCTAGCACTGAGTAGCATTACCCTCAGATTTTGTTTGCTTGTACCTGTTAAGGTGGTGAATTTGTCATTTGAACCTTGCCTAAAAAAAGGCACTATAGGAGTGGCAAGAGCCTTAGCCAGTATCCGGAATCCCAAGGGTGACAGGTGTAGGCCATCTCTGGCAAAGCATCATGGTCTGTCGATCATGTCATCCCAGGCAGACAGATACTGGATCCCCTTAAGTTTGTGTCATGAAGAATACCCCTGAAGGGAGCACATCAGTCTATTATTGTAATGGCTATGAATCCCCTAACTTACAGTGTGAGGCCTTAAAATGTGGCCCTCTGACTTTGCCATAATAGCTTTCTTTGCCTAAGTCACTCCTGTCTGACACAGTTATCTGACAGATAGATGCTGCCAGATTCAATCCCTTGCTAATCATACTATGCACTCTACAGAGCTGTGTATTCACTATATATTCCACAGGAGATAGTAATGGAGTGTGTCTCAAATAAGAGAAATCAAGACATGAAGTAAGAAGGGACTTTTGATTTTAATTTATACAACATTATTGATGCAAAGGAGGTACCTATGTCAATGTTCATACAAATGTGAACAGCACAATATCAATGTCACTTGGCCAAGCCAGTCTTTTCTGTACACATTGTTTTGTACATACACACACACACACACACACACACACACACACACACACACACACACACACACACACACACACACACAGTCCCAGATTCAAACCACACTCGATCTGTGTAGATATACAATCTAAGTTTGTACTCACCATGTGCCACAGGAGAACTCGCACCACTGGAATCCCAGAACACTGCTTGATGGCCATGAAATCCCCAAATGTGTTTGTCCAACATAAAAATGGATACAAATAACATGATCCTACGGTGTTTGTGTCATGTCAGTACTATCACATTATGTTGTCCTTTGCTCAGACTGGGCAACCACCTATGTAAGTCTAATCATATGAGACACAGTGGAAGGTTTAATACAAATATGAGACTCCACCTATGTGAAGTCATTGCATCATATGATTGTGTTGCAAACCAATTGTTTGAGGTATGCATTACAACTGTGGTGGATGTCATTTATGCGTAGCAGTATACCGAAACAAAATGATTAAGATCACTCACTGCAGGTTTTGAACACTTACTGTACCTATGTGACCATAGAAGCTACATGATATTGTGAACAATGAATGTGCCATGGGAGAAGTTGTGCAACAATTATGAGATATTTGTGTATTTGAAGGTATTACATAATATTATTGATGGAAGGCATATGTGCCTCTGCAATATGGTTAAAAGAGTGGTGTGATGTATCACGTTGTCACACAATATTGTATGGTTCTAGGTATACCCAAACACATGTGATGTATAATGTTGTCATTGATGTGACAATAGACTCCCAATCATGCACAATGTGTATATAATCATAGATTCAAACCTATTGCTTACTAAGGGAATGACATACAAAGCATTGTCTAATTTCATTATGCCAGAGGAGAAGGCTTAGGACTACTATTTGAAATGGCAAATTTCATCACATGGCATCATCAGTATTAAACAAAGCATTTCTCTATGAAAAATGAACAGAAGATTTTGTAAGAGGCATCCCCAGCTATACATGTACACAGCAGATAGGTGAGTGACAACATTGTTACCAACATGTACTTTCACAGTCATACTGACACAAGTGTGTTTAAGGAGTAATGGTGGGATTTGAACTGGCTACCTAACATCACACACTAAAGAACATTATCTGAATCACAAGCACCACATGAGATGTTATTTTACACCAATGACAGTCCACATTTGAAAGGATGACATCACCACTGTTCAATAAAGTGATGGTTCTGCTAAAAAGGAAACAAAATGGTGGAAGAGCCCAATAACACTGTACAGCTACACAGTCTATGTATATTGAAGCCTTTTCTACACAGCATGACAGAGAAACACACATTCAATGGAATCAGTCATTGCTGGATTCAAACCACCTACCTATTTAGTTACATAATCTAGAAAGTACCGTATCAACAGCCAGCACCACAGGAGAAGCTGCATCATAACTGTGAGATGGTGCAGTTTTGAAAGCATTATCTAATCAGTGTGTTTCCAAAACTGGGGTTTGCCTGGGGATATTAGAAATTTATAGGGTAACCCTCTGCTTCTGAATATGTTTTCTAAGTGGAATTGTACATAACATGTGTTGTGACAGAGACAGTTGTACATGATAGTACACACAGTCACACTATTTAATCCATGCTGGATTTGAAACACATACCTGTCTAGCTATATAATCTATAGAGATCAACTGCACTCGCCACAGAAGACTGAGTTCTATATCAAGAGAGCACAATTTTGAAAGGATGACCTCCTCAGTATGTTGCACAGAAGATGCTTGTTTTAAAAATGGGATAAGGGTATGGAGGGGTCCTCCTTCAGTTTAAATATTTTTCCTGAGTGGAAGTAGATACAGCACTTCTGTTGATGAAGCTGTACATAACTGACACCTGAGACACACATACACATGCACGTGTGCTCACAAACATTCACAAAGACATGCATGCATGCACACACACACACATGCGCATGCGCACACACACACACACACACACACACACACACACACACACACACACACACACACACACACACACACACACACACACACACACACACACACACACACACACACACACACACACACAAACACACTCTCACAAGTTTACAGCTGTCAGAGTGGAGCCGCTTATCTATCTATTTACACAATATAGAAAGTACAGTATTAACTGGAAGTACCACAAGAGAAACCTGACTTTTATCATGAAAGAGTGCACTTATCAAAGGATGACTTAAACAGTAAACTGTATAGAATATGTGTGCATTAAAAGTTGGATAAAGTGATGGGGGGATTCCTCTGCCAGTATAATTGCATCTCCTGAGTGGAAGTGGACAAAGCACATCTGTTGTTGAAATCCTACTTGCCTGATACTGGAGCCACCTACAAGTTTACCACCATTAGATTTAAACCACCTACCTAGTTATGCAATTTAGAGAACATAGTACTAATCATAAATGCCACAGGAGAAGTTTGATTTTTGTAGTGAGAGAGTGCACTTATGAAAGGATGACTTCATCAGTGTGTTCCAGAGAAGATGCTTGTGTTAAGAATGGAATAAGGGGATTAAGGTGTCCTTTTCCAGTTTAAATGTTTGACCCTCCCTGTCTAATGGTCTGGGGTGATGACATTAAACTTGCTATTCTACCATGCATGACTCACACCTGCTCACACCTAGGATGTAGTGCTAACACAGTGCTTGATTGTGTTTATGCGGACAGACACACACACACACACACACACACACACACACACACACACACACACACACACACACACACACTATTAAAAATCATCTTGGCCATACCACCTCACACACACACACACACACACACACACACACACACACACACACACACTATTAAAAATCATCTTGGCCATACCACCTCACAAACACACACACACACACACACACACACACACACACACACACACACACTAACAATCATCTTGGCCATATGACCTCACTTACACACACACACACACACACACACACACACACACACACACACACACACACACACTGCATTACAGTTGCATTATATGGAATGTGTTTAATATGCCAAAATCTTCTGGCACACATTAACTGAAAACTTTCTAAAATAAGTAAATCTGAATACCTTCTAAAATAAGTAAATCTTCATTGTTATAAGCAAAAACACAGTTTGTTGCATTCAGATATTGGCTTCACATAATCTAAAACAACTTCATCACAGACCTCTTGAGATATTTTTTTGTTTATATTAACCTCAATACTCTCTTTGCTTTTGCCATAGATATATAATCTTGATTTCTAAATTTTAAATTTTTTATCACATTAATCTCAAGATATTTGTAGTCTGATCTTACAATAAGATCTACATCCTCAAACCGAGTTGTAGTTATAGTTTGTTTTCCAAAACATAAGGCACCACATTTAAGACTATTAAACTATGAAAAACAATTGAGAATATTATGGATATGCCCACTTTCAAGTGCAACGTGCCTTCTACATCATAAATTAAACGTTTCCAATTTTTACTGTGTTTATCTTATATTAAAAAGGAAAGAAAAAGAAAAAAGAAAAAAAAATACCATCAGTGCTTCCTTGACTTTAAAAAGGATAACTCTCAGAACTTCATATTAGGAAACAAAATATAGATATAGTCATATATATAGATATAAGGCTGGATTCAGCAAGCTCTGCACAGAGTGCAGGAATAGTGCAAGAGCTGCTGCATGCAGTATGGCCAACAAGCGATCCAGGATCAAGCTCCCGGGACGTGCACAAGAGCTCTTACACTATTCCGGCAAGGACACCATGGCTATATGCTAATTACCTCATTTGCTGGTGAAAACCATGCAAACAGGTAAATTAGTGATCCAGGAAACAGGCAGTTGTCCGTGCCTGAACAGTGTACAAAGCAGAAATGTATTCAGCTAGTAGCTGAATACATTTCAGCAAATTACAAAACGGAGGCATGACAGCTCAAAAGAAAGCATGTATTATATTTAGTAGGCCAAATATATGGCCATTGGCCTGAAAAATAGCTTAAATTTTATAAAATAAAACTTTTTTTCAGGGAAATCTGCATTTTGCCATTATAATCAAGGGCATGCAGAATGAAAACAATACCAGGGAACCGTGGTTGCTAAGGTGAAAGGCTCAGGGTGAGTGCAGTAACTATGGACTAAGGCAGTGGGGTATGCAAATGAGGGGAATCTTACTGAATCACAAATTTCTTCTAAGTGTCAGACTGCACCTAACCGTGTAGGTGCTCTAATATGGGTGTATAACCAGGAGAAGTAAATGACATTAAAAGGAAGTGTGTGATGCTTGCTGTAAGCACATTGGAGCACTGTTGCCTGGGTTTGCACTTAGCTAAGCACAGCTAAGCAAGGGGGTGTGTCTGAGGATGTAATGTCTTACACCATGAAATGAAGAGCGTGTTCATGTGCAGGGAGAGGCAGTTCTGCTAAAATGTGTTTATCTTAGCTAAACAGGTGTGGGCAGCACACATTGAGACTTAAACAAACCCCCTCCAAAAAAACCATAGAAAATGGCAGCACTGTGCATATATAAGCAAGGATGTGTGTCCAAGGCTGTATAACCTTGTTTACCTTGCCTGAATGGGTGTGCGCAGTGCACACCAGGATTTAAACCAGAGAACTAAAAAAATACAGGAAATGGCAAGTGAAATAAGAAAAAAGGGAAATAGCAGAATAGATGCACTCAAATACAAGTAATAGAGCTGGCAGGTGGAATGTATCATACTCAGCCAATCACACAGGCAGCATCTACAGCACACCACTATAAACTATGCAGACACCTTGTAGTCTGTTTTATACCACAAACTCTACACCACCAGTGTACACAGACAGTGAAATTTTACCTGACAAAACTAACAAAATGTTAGGGGCTGCTGTTGCTCTCATATAACAGTATATGGAAGAGGCTGAGGGTGGTGAAGAGGACAATGCTGACAACCACTCCAGACTTATGAGGAGGCAGAGAAGAGTGTTCAGATCCAGGGTAACCTACCAGGGGCTACATGATCCAGAGATAGTAGAGTGCTACAGAGTAGACAGGGACATACTGCAGCAAATTGTGGAGCTGTGCTGGCCTCGCCTCACATCCAGAACAAATTGAGGGGAACCCATCCCAGTGGATACCAAGGTATGTGTAGCTCTAAGAATACTAGCTACAGGTACTTTCCAAAGAGCAACTGGGGATATCATGGGGGGGGGGTCTAATAGGCATCTGCGTCCAGGATACTCCACCAGTTCCTGGATGCCATGCGAACATATTCTATGGAGCACATTAAATTCCCCAGCACCCGTGAGGAGCTGACTGGCAATATGCATCTCTTCCACCATGTAGCAGACTACATGGAGGTTCTGGTTGCCATAGACTATATGCACGTCCACATCAAAGCACCACCTGGTGACCGGGGTAGAGTCTACATAAACCACAAGGGGTTCCACTCCATCAACTGCCAGGTCTTGTGCAATGCCCAGGGCATTATCATGAATGTGCGTGCTGGCTGCCCTGGAAGCAATCATCACTCCCACATCTGGGATTCCTCACAGCTGTATCAGTGGTTTGCCGGGGGGGGGGGCATCCCTTATTGCCATTTATTGGGGGATGCTGTCTATGCACTGGAGCCGTGGATGATGACACCCATCAAAAATGCACACACACCCACATAAGAACATCATAATGAGGCACACGCACAAACCAGGACCATTATAGAGCATGTGTTTGGGATGCTCAAGTCATGGTTCTGCTGCCCTGACATATCCGGTGGAGCCTTGCAGTACTCTCCAGCCACATGTGCACACATGGTCATAGTATGTGTCATGCTACACAATATGATCCCGTGGAAACAGCTGCAGCAGGAACAAAATGGGGAAGGGCCTCACAGCCCCCCCACCATTGTCAATGCCTCCACAGGCACAGAGTGACTCGGAGGAGAAACATCCCGAGCCTGCCCCTGTAGGCAGATGGAGGCATGCCCAGCATGCCCTGGCCTTGGCAAAGCGGCAACTCATAGCACATACACTGACACTGTAAGGCCCCAGGGACTGATCTCTCTCTCTCTGACTTATGCATATAGTAAAATGGATGCCAAATATTACACCACCTATACCTGACCATATATAGGCAGTGTATGGAGTGCATTTGTCATAGTCAGCCCTCAAGCATCACCCTCACAACAGCTGCAGGCACATGGTAAGCCAGTCTCTGTAAAAAATTAAAATAATGGGGTGGACATTTCTGATAGCATATCTATGGTATTGATCAAGCATGTAAGGGAATAGGGTGCTTAACTGGGATAACAGTAGACAACTGATAGCTCTATGGGACAGCAGGATGTGTATCCCCAGTACTGCCCTACCACACCATGCAGTACCGCCCTAGTCAACAAATAGCACTGCACTATATGTCGTGAGCCAAATAACTGGGGGGGGGGCATAGGTCACATGCATGGATGTAAATGTGGGGCTCCCATACCCACCACCAACCCCACACAGCAGATCAGCTACACACAACCATACAGAAATGCCTGGCAAAGGCCCCCACATGGCAAAACCCATGGAATATTCACCCAAAGACTCTTACACAGTGATATCACAGCAGGTCTGTCAGTGTCAGTATGGCTTTGAAAGGTAAGATGTCTGAAACTACACATGTCTATGCCAGAGCAATCTGAACTGTGGTTGATAATGTTATGCCCATAGTCTGAAAGATAGGGCACACCACCATGCTACATGAGACCAAAATGTTAAGCAAATATCAGTATAGTCTGTGCAGATGTGTAATGTGTACAGTCATGTCACCCCCCATAGTTCCATAGAAATGCAGTAACATGTACCTAGACTTAAGCAGCATCTATCTGTCACCCAGACTAATGATGCAATAATAACAGAAATCAATTGTCAGAAACACCCACAGTCAACTCACTGGTTTTATCTCAGGGGTGTCTCCTGCCGGCAGCCTGGGAACATATGATCATCAAAATGCACTGCCCTACTACAGATGGCCTGCTACTGCCACACCTGGCCTACAAGCCTCTGGAAAATGCCTATGCCTCACCAACAGTGCTATTTAGGGAGTGTCATGGGATCCACAACACCAACATAACACAATCTACAAAATGCAAAGAAAGGCCATACTAACAACTAATAGGAGCAAACCTGCCAGCCTCCGGGAGCCAGAAATTGGGACAAAGCCATGAATAATGGGGTGATAAAGGTCCAAAGAGAAGGACACCTGTTTAATACTGCTCTAATAATGTTATAAAGTTGATAGAATGATTTGTAGTAGCATGGAATGTGTGATGGATACAAAGTCTGAAACGGTAATGTCAACTGTCTGTAATAGCTGACTTTAACCCTGAGTGACTTGCAAAACCACACTTGTTTGGGTAACCAACAAGATATGTGATCCGTGGTTGTGGACATTCTGTGATACTCTGTACAGTCAACAGGCAGGGCTTGGAGTGTAAACATGGGAATGCACTCACTGCAGGCAGGCCTAACCCTGGAAGCTGGTGACATGTCCACACCCACAGATCCCTGGGCAATAGCCATGGGGATTAACACACCCCTCCCTGATCATTCATTGTATGCAGCATCCTGATCCCAACATGTGGCCATCCAAGCAAAATGAGGTGGGCCATACATATATGTGTGACAAACACACACCTCCAGGCTGCTCAAATAGTCTGACATGCACACAAAACCCTCCAAGTGCAGTCATCCATTGAGGAGAGCCCATTGTACTGGTACCTATAGCCAAACATATCTGCCCAGGACACATACCCCCCACATATCCTGTCCCCTACAAATATATCTAGAGTCTGCCTGTCACCCTGATCCTGTCTGATTTATATTACCCAACTGTGGACTGGAAATCAGACCAGGCCAGAACATAAATGCACAGAGATTCCACCATTGTAATATATCCCCAAGGTGCTGGGCCATTTCCACAGCACCAGCAGTCAGTTGCTTGTAGGCACACTCCTCAACAGGATGGATATTGCAAGAATGCATATCATTTGGCCCATAAACCTTGTGTGTGCATCATCCATTCTGTATTCCTCTGGTACATCACTGTGATGATTTGAAGAGGTATGTCACCAGGTACTGAAACAGTACATTACACTTTCAAATGGCATATATGACAGATGTCTGCTAAAACCAGCCCTGTAACCCTTGTAACCCATACATTACTGAGAGAATTTGTCACAATCATTGTATGGCCCATTGTCCCCACATTTTGATAGGCTACCTCCAGATATCCTACACCAACAGGTTGACAGATATGGCTGTAGCACAAAACAAACAGGACTGGAGTACAACAATCCCTGGAATGGATTCCCATGTGTACTATAGAAGAACACACTGGGCATGCTCATGCACTTAGAGAATTGTCAGTAGGATCTAGAAATGAACAGGCCTTCCCCACCCAGTGCACTTTCCATTGCCCCACCTTAGCAGGCCTGAAAATGTCTGTCACCATAGAACTTTTGTTAGGCCCAGCCCCATAAGCTCCCTGGTGCATGTGACAACTGCATAACAAGTTAGCACAAATAACTAATTAGGTAGAAGTTCTAATCTCAGTCCTGGCAAATGTAAAAGTGTGTGTGTGTGTGTGTGTGTGTGTGTGTGTGTGTGTGTGTGTGTGTGTGTGTGTGTGTGTGTGTTCACAACTAAAAGCTTTTGGGTCCATTCAAACCCAGTGCACCTCCCCTTTCTCCACTTTAGCAGTCCTGCAGATATCAGTCATCTTAGAAGTGCCTTCTGTCAGGTCTTAACCCCATAAGCTCTGTGGTGTGTGCGATAACTGCATTACAAAATAGTACAAATAACTGGTTAGGTAGGAGTTCTAATGTCAGTCCTGGCAAATGTAAAATTGTGTGTGTGTGTGTGTGTGTGTGTGTGTGTGTGTGTGTGTGTGTGTGTGTGTGTGTGTGTGTGTGTGTGTGTGTGCATATGTGTGTGTGTGTGTGTGTGTGTGTGTGTGTGTTCACAACTAAAAGCTTTTGAGTCCATTTCAAACCCAGTACACCTTGCCTATTCCCATTTTAGCAGTCATGCAGATATCAGTCATCTTAGAAGTGCCTTCTGTCAGACTTAAATCCTATAAGCTCTGTGGCATGTGCGATAACTGTGTAACACAATAGTACAAATAACTAGTTAGGTATGAGTTCTAAACTCAGTCCTGGCAAATGTAGACGTGTATGTGTGTGTGTGTGACAGTTGTATGTGCAAGACTGAGGGAGTTGTGTGTTTGTTTATATGTGAAACAGTTTTATGCTATTCCCACCCACAACACATCACAGTGCCCCACCTTATCAGCCCAGATGATGCCAGTCCCCTATCAGCAACCTTGTCCAACTGTCAGCCCTGTAAGCTCAGTAGTGCGTGCGATAAATGCTTAATAGTATAGCACAAATGACTAGGTTGGCAAGGGTTCTACTCTTCTGGCAAATGTGTGTGTGGGTACGTATGTTTGTAAGCAGTAGTATTTTGATATGTTTCCCACCCACTGCCCTACTTTATCAGTCCTGGAGATGTCATTCCCCATATCAGCACCTTTGGCCAGCTCTCAGCCCAGTAAGCTCTGTAGCTTGTGTGCTAACTGCGTAACAGTATGATACACATCACTAGTTAGGTAGGGATTCTATTCTCACATCTGGTAAATGTGTGTGTGTGTGTGTGTGTGTGTGTGTGTGTGTGTGTGTGTGTGTGTGTGTGTGTCTGTATGTGTGTTTTTGTAGGACAAAGTATTTTGATATGTTAAACACCCACTGCAGTACTTTATCAGTCCTGTTGATGTCACCCCCTTCAGAGGTTCACAAGTGTGTAGTAGATAATGGCTCAAGGAGCCTTAACAAGCCTAGCACATAGAAGGGCCCTGCCACTGTGACAACCGATGTTATGTCCCACTGCCTGTATGAGGTATAGCCACTGCAGTGATCCTTGAGTTGAAGTGTCTATCACCCATCATGTCTCTCTGGAACTGGATCAACTAGGTGCTCTGCATGACATGTATGGGAAGTGTATTCCAGATCATGTGCAGCCTCTTGGTGAGGGCCTTGTCCCACCAGCATGTTGTGGTGATTGTGGTACTGAGATAGAGGTCTGTCCAGTGTGTGGTGTGGAAGGATTTATATGTAGCATTCGTAAATCAGCTGGGTCAGACATGGCTTTGTAAGTCAAGCACAGATAACTGCTAATTAGTTGATATGACACATAGAATAGCTTGGGTCTGCTGTGTCTGTCTGTGTAGGATGTGTGTTTAATGCCTAGGAACCCCTTTGTGAGGTGCTTCTGTGGCTTCCCCAGCTGTAGTAGGTGTCTAGTGAGGTATATGCCAAATGGGCCATAATACTTGAGGAGTGGTCTAATGCGGGAATAGTAGACAGACATCATTACCTCTGTCTTCCTGGATGCAAAACCCTTGGTAATGCAATGTGATCGATATAAGGACTTCCTGATCACAGTGGCAATGTGGTGCTTAAAGGAGAATTTGCTGCCAACCTGTGTCCCCAGATAAATTATAATGCATACAGTGTTCATTGGGCTCCCATCAGTGTGGTACTTACTGGGAACTGAGTGTTTTACCAAGGGGGATGATGATGCACATTGTGGTGTCAAGCTTCTGGGCATGGTTTCCACACCACTCGGTGGTCTCAGTGAGGCTTTTCTGTGGGATGTGAGCATCACTTTTGGAGTCAATGATAGCAGCCAGCTTGCAGTCCTCTATGAACTTGGTCAGCCAGAGTTCCTCTGTATTGGGATGGACTTCTGAGAAGTAGATGCTGGACAGGACACTATCCAGTACTGATCCCTGTGGGACTCCACTTGTGACTGCTTGCCAGTCTGATCTGGAGTTTGCCACTGTCATACTTGTGTGTTCTGTGAACCAATTTACAAAACAAACAATGGTATATGGGTTGATGCCTAGTTTGTCAGGTTTATCAATAATCACTCACTGAGGGATGGTAACACAAGCTTTGGACAGTTTGATGTAGGCTGTATGCAGTGCTTTACTGACATACACAGCCCTGGTGACTCAGTCAAAGACATCAACCAGGTTGAGCAGGCATAATCTGTCATTCACAAAGCCAAACTGTGTGGGTCCAGAGTTAGGAGATCACCCATATCTTGGTCAATCAGGTTCTTGATGATGTGGTCCATACCCATACATAATAGACTTGTCAGGCTAAGGGGCCAATAATCCCCTGCATCTGTAGATGCTACTCTTTTATGGAGAGGGATGACTGTAGCAGTGTGCCATGTTTGAGGGAAAAGCCTGAGGTGAGGCTGTGACTGCTCAGGGCACACAGATTTGACACAAGGTCACTTTGCATGTCATGTAAAACACAGCCATGGATATGTTGGTGTCCCATGGTAGCTGTATTCTTGCCTGTGGATAATGCAGGTCTAACCTGACCTGCAATACTGTTGGGTTCCAGCCATTCATCTCACATTGTGATTGCACACTTGTGGGGGTAGAGAGGGGTAAAGCTGGCACTGAATGTGTTGCCAAGATTGTGGCCAATATCTGTTGTCTCAGGATAGGTATTAGCAGTGTGCAGTAACTCACAGCACTTGTGTTTAATGCTGTGGAGGTTGCTGATGTAATTATCAAAGGTTTTGTGATTGTCGTCAGTGTCTGCTGCATGTCCGCTTTCATAGATGCCTGTAGGGGATTCCATGAGTGATCCCAAGTTGTGTTTGAGGCTAATAAGGGAGTGTAACAGTCATGGGACACCACCTGTCTCTGCAACAGTGTCCTCCTTCTGTTGTACACTTTAGTAATGGCAGGGGACCATCACAATGGCTCCCGGTATTTGAAAGACAGTGTCTGGGTTCTGTTGACTATGGCTAGTACCATGCATTCATGTACCTGTTTGTACAGTGAATATGTGTATGATTCAACAGTCATTCAGCTATTTCCCATTGTCATGGGTGGAGTGAAGTCACCCACCCTTGTTTTTATGGCCACAAAGTCAGCTTTGGAGAGGTTTTGTAAGGAGGTTACCTTTGTGAGAGGTGTGGCTGACATGTTGAGCTCCATGTTGATCACAGCCTGTGTGGATCTCACCAGGTAGGAACGGACAACTGTGGATGAGCAGCAGTCCCATATTTAAGTAGTCAACACAGGTCAAGGTTGTTGCATCCTCTACCAGGGGTCAGTATAAGCCAGTCCAGGGTATTGGGAATGTTGAATCCCAGGAAGTGTTGGTCTACTGTACTGGCGCTTAGCTACTTTTTGCACATGAGGGATGGGTAGTTGAAGTCTCATACGATGTCAGTGTTGCATTGGACCTTCATAGATGTGGGGTGTTGAGGAATGTCCATTGACAGTCTACAGACATAGATGTGGACCTATAGCAGGCTATGGTCTGGATTGCACTATTACCCCAAGGCAGTTGTACCAGAAGTATCTCCAATGGGTTATGCTGGGATACTAGTCTGGAGGTGTTCCTATCCATAATGAATATGGAGACACCACCTGTGGAGGTGTGGTGTGGTCCATGTTTGGGGGCTGACAGCTGTGGAATGCATTATAGCCTGATACTGCAGGGCTGCTGCCTCCTGTTGTGAACCATCACTCCATTACAGCAGAAATGTTAATGTCCTCCACTCCAAAGAGTGCTTTGAGTGACTGTATCCTGACAGTTAGATGTCTACTGTTGAGCAGCATGACCCTCAGATTGCATACATGTCTAGCTGTTATGGTGGTCATTACATTAGGAACACTGCCTAATAAGGCATTATAGGGGTGGCAAGACACTTAGCTTGACCCAGTGCTGACAGATGTAGGACATCTGTGGCAAGTCATTGAGTTCTGTCAATCATGTCATCCCAATTAGAGAGATACTGTATCCCCTGAGAGTGACACAAAACATGTAAGTCAATGTTGCAGTCAATCATCTGTTGATAGTACCACAGCATCATTCTGAGTGACGGCGATATACTGCTCAGGGCTACTGTCACACCTGCCTGGACCACATAATCAGAGAGATCAACCATGCCTCTTGTCATGTAGTCCAGGGAGGTGTGTCCCAGGTCATTCACATCCACATGGATACAGAGTGATAATCATAGTTGTTGTGGGGTGCCATGACTGTCTGCATCATGTGTTGGATGCTGGCATGTGATAGATATTTGGCTGTTACCTGCTCCATATTCAACTTAGTGACTGGGATATGTGTGTGCCTCAGTATTGAGTTACCCATGATTACTGTATTGTGCAATATGGTTAGCCTTAGGAGCTTAGGCTGAGGCGCACACCATGTAGGTTAGATATGTGTCCCTTGATATGTGCCATGTCATGGTGTCTGAGTGAGTGTCTGTCTTTCTGGTCTGTGCTGTTTGAGTAAATGTCCATTGAGTGCCTCTGTGAAGGTGGGTGTGTGGCTTTTCATTGTATGTCATGGCTGTCAAAGTGGGTGTCATGGTGAGCTGTGTGTTCCACATGGTGTGGTACAGGTGTTGATCTTATCCTCTTGACCTGCTAGTCCAATCTTTGCTGGAGAGTGCATATATCCACAGTGAGTGATATACAGGTAACTTCCACAGGTCTGAGCATTTGGAGTTTAGAGGGGAGGGCTGTCTGTCTACATGAGACATTTGCAACAGTGCCTCACAATGGACAAGTGCACCAGGTTAATGGGTGAAGCACAGAAAACTACCCTTCATTCGTGCCAGGAGGGGTAGACATAACTAGTAAGTACTGGGGCTACTTCTGTGATGAACGAGCACTGCTGACAGCTCCTAGGTGTGCCAGACATATTGATACAATAACCTGGTGAAGTGCCAAGCCATAATGTTATTTGAAGTGCAAGACAGAAAGAACTAGCATGATGTAAGGGTGGAACTGAAGGCAGACTTTCTGCAACCTGTAATACTTTACCTCAGCTGTGCAGTTATCAGCAGCTTTGGCCATTTGAAAGTTCAGTTAGGTCTGTAGCATGTGCAGTAACTGTGTAACTAGATAGGCAGGAGTTCTAATCCGAATACTGACAAGTGTGTGTGTGTGTGTGTGTGTGTGTGTGTGTGTGTGTGTGTGTGTGTGTGTGTGTGTGTGTGAATCATGTACTGTCTACCTTATACCATTTTTGACTAGTGTACTACCCTTTACACATCCCCTCACTCAAATTAGTAGTCCTGTTGATGTCATCCACCTTAGAAGTACCTTTGCAGTAGGTGAAATGTATAAGCTCTGTGGCACATCTGATAACTGCATAGCACTATAGTAGAAAAAATGAGATAGGCAGGAGCTCTAATCCTAATACTGGCAACTGTTTGTGTGCGAGAATCATATCTTGTGTGGCTTATACCATTTTGATGTGTGTACCATACATGGCTGGTGGCCACCCCCCACTGCCATTACTTTATATAGTGCAGTAACAGCATCTGGCTCACATGCAGCAGGTTAAACCATTGTACAGTCTTCTGTACAGATGTGTCTGGAATATCCAGATGTTTGCAACCTATACTTGGTCAGAAGTGGTCTGTGTGCCTTAACAATGCCCGTGTATGTGATATTGTAGCCAAACAGGCCACAGTGAGTGTACTGACACATATGGCAGGATGAGGTATCATACCAGACTGAAACATCATGCTGATATGACATCTGCCACCCTCACAGGCTGCCAGTCTTGTAGGTGCAATACATGAGTCCAGATGCTTGGTTTTACAAGTGAACTGTTCATGTTATGGGTCACATTTAAGGTTGGAAGCAGTGTGGACTGACATATTGTGGTCCTAATTTGTATGTAACAGGAACACCTTGCATCTTAGCAGGGGTTTGTACACAATTTATATAAACTGTATATCACTAATGTGTCACACATGTCCTACCTTAGG